>NC_056737.1:334071391-334338891 GCF_019279795.1 Protopterus annectens
TCTTCCCGAGCAGCAGCTAGGGTTCCAGGGAAGTAAATATTGTGGGAAGAAATAGCTACGGATTTTATATGGCTAGGCTTGTATAGGCCCTAGGGCCAATAACCTAGTACCAACCTATGAACCTATGTTCTCAGAATTTGCCAGAAGATGTTTAAAGCAGAGATTTTAAATTCTGCTTTTGGCCGGGAAGTTTTTTTGGACTATCTGCTGCTGAGGTCATGAAAAAGTGAGGGAAGGAAACTGATTCAAATGGTGTCTCAGATTTTTCAGCCCTCCTTCCTTCTCAGATTTGTTAAAGGCTTCAAACTGAACTCTGGGACCCTATTTTAAAAATGGAACAAGCATACTTTGCAGATGTATGGCAAGAAAATCTTTTCAAAGCAATGGCAAGAAAGCTCCAGAAAGAAAGGGGAGCTCATAGAAAGCAGGACAGTTCAAATTTGAATGACTGTCTACAAAATGTGTAACCCTTTTCCCATCCCTTCAGTTTTTTGAATCTTCCCCAAAATCTGGCCGTCCACATTTTTGGCAGTGGATCATCTCAAGACATATTAGTTCTAAGAGTGATCCGTTGGTGTACTGATGAAAGTGGGTGTCCCTTCTCCTTTTTCAGGATATTCCTCGTCATCTACCAGAACCCCCCCCCCCCTATTATACAGCATCTGCTGACCCAGGGGGTAAAGGAACTTGTTAGTTGCTCTGACAGGGGAAGGTTTTTATTCAAGTATGTTTCTGGTACAAAAGAAGACATAAGCCTTAAGGAGAAGTCCTAGATTGTTCCTTTGTCGCATTCCAAGGTTCAAAGTGATATCCTTCCACAGTCTTTTACCTCTTATTTTCCCCCTTTTTAACTTTATTCTTAACCTATTTCTGTAGCCACAGATTTTAAACATTTTTAATGTTTTCTGTGTTTGGATTATGCAGTTGCATTACTCCTTGGGTTAGCCACTGATCCACAGTGTCTAGCTCCAATGATAGGCTATTGCAAGCTGCAAGGTATTCACATTTTTGCTTTTTGGATGACTTGCTTTTTTGCAGAGTCTTTTCATAGTGTCTGGAATCTGTCGTTTAACTAAGAGATCTCAGAGACCGGTTCCAGGAAAACTTGTAACAGTCTTGTCTGTTTCTTTCCCATAGAACTGTTTTCCTGGGGTGTCTACTGGGTACCTCAATTTGAAGAGCTTTTCTTCCACAGCAAAGAGTAGATCTGTATGTTGCTCTGTTCCTGAGTTTTTCTTCAGTCCAGGACTTCGGCAAGGGAATTTCTCAGAATACTGTGATTTATGGTATTTTGTGATTCTTAACGATTTCTCTAGCAACATGAAAAAGATTTAGTGGTACCTGAAATCCGTGTGGTCCCATCATCAACACCCCCTGCCAATTCTAGTTTTGCTATTTGTAAAATAGGAACTGCTTTGGCAGAGAGACCAATTTTTATTTGAATCCAGGTCTCCTATTTTTTCTTCCAATGTTAATATAGTTTGCAACAGGTGCCTCTGACTTTACTTGGGGGGATGTACCTGGTAGGGTAAAAGTGCAGGCTCTTTGTGGATAAAATGATTGATCAAAACACGTAAACATAAAAGATATTGACAATTATAAATGCACACCACTCTCAATCATGGCTGTCAGTTGTCCCAAATTCTTAGGTAGCACCCATTTCTAAGCTTAAATGAGCATCATCTCCCAAGTGCCTGATTTTTATGTGCCTTTTCCTCCAACATTTGCAGTAAAGCGACCTCTTTTTTGGCTGTAGTCATCCTAACCAATCAGAGTGCCACTTTACTGCATATCCATTTCCTGCTTTGTAAATGCGAAGAAACTGACCTGATGTGCCTTCGTCTTCAGTTAGGTCCACGCAGTCCACATATAAACTGGGCATAATGGAGGAGCCTGCACAGAGTTCTTCTCATTGTGAATCCTGAATCAAACATCTGGTTGTCTGCTGCTTGGGAGCTGTGAAGAGGAGAGCTGTCCCAGAACAAGAAGCTGGAAGAAGGATTTGCTGGCTGCCATGTCCGAAAAGAAGCTCGAAGGAAGGGAAGGATTCACTGCTGCCTTACGCACCAGTGGATAAGCATTCAAATCGAGGAAGAGCTGGATCAGTGCTGTAAAATCTGAGAGGAGCTGGTGGCTAGAGTGGCTGAATCTTAACACATTCGGTCTTAGGTTTATTTCTGTGCTAATTTTTGAGGATTGCAGGTAAGTTTAACTTTTGTAAATTGCTAGAAGACATGTAACATTTGTTGTCTCCCCACCCATTATTTTATGCTTCATCCAGATGTCTTGTGGTACAAGTAGAGGTGTAGGTTTTTATTTTTTTGAGTGTTCCTCATAAATTTGTTGTCTGGTTTCAGAATGCTTGCTAACACATCCTCTTGTTCAGCATTTCGTATAGAGCAATATTTTAAATTTTTTCTTCTGTTTTTTGTCCATATAATTGTCTCATTCAGATTTTTGTGCTAGCAGGCTGATTACATGGGTTCTGTTTTTTGCATTGCATTTTTTGTTCTGTTCCTCTAAAAATGTGGTGTGCTCTGGCAAATCACTGACTTAAGTCACTTGTGACAGATATTTGAGTTTTGGGAATTGCATATCCTTCAGAGAATGCTTGCTAACACACATCCTGTTATTCCAGCATTTTCAAAAGTTTATAAGAGCAAGATTTAAAATCTCTCTCCGTTTGGGGTCCTTGTGTCCCTGCATTTGTTTATGCTTTGTCCAGAGGTATGTGACACTGCCCATATTTTTGTTTCATATTTTTATTCTTACCCATTTGCTAGTGTGTTTAGTAATGTATTTATTAATGCAACTGTATTCATGGAAGTAGTGTTAAATGTCTGTTGCGGGATTTGCAGATTTTTACAGTTTGCTTCGGGGGGGGGGGGTCAGTTTCAGAACACTGCTTTCTGTCCACTATCCCCCAAGAAAGTCAAATCATAGAAACTTACATTTTGTTTTAAATGATTTCAAATGTAGAAAAATGTCCTTCATTGTTTGCAGTGCATGTTGAGTTATGTATGTCTAATGGGGAAATATCTGTGGCATTTTATTACTTTTATTTTAAACACTGTAGGTTCTTTTCATTCTTTCCTGGGGAGTAATTTTCTTCAATTTTGTTTTCTATGGTGGACATGCATTCTTTAGTATGAAACTCTCCATCTATATTGCATTATTTCAGCCATTCTGTCTCTAAAATATTAGCTATGATTGCTTTTTTTCTGATTAATTTTTTGAGTATTTGGAGTGTACCAAATTGTATGACTCTTGGGACTCTTGTGCAGTGTTTTGCTTAGGCTTTGCAGGTGATGGCTATGGTGGTGTGGACACACAGGAATGATAACTCTCAATTGTTTTAATCATAGATTTTTAGTATGTTTATTATGACCATATTCATATACAAGTCATATAGGTATGTGCACTATAGGTTTATGTGCATAGGTAGGTTTTAGTGGTGGTATATGCCCAGGCAATGCTCCCTTAAGTATTTTTGAATGTAATCAAACAGCTCGCATCTTTTATTAGTGCACTAGAATAAGTATTTAAACTAGTATATCCTTCAGAAAATGTAGGTTGCTGCAAAACTTGTTCTAACAAGTGAAGTGTAAGGCAACGCCGAAATACGACCACCTGTATGATTTTTGGCCTTTTGCCCAAAAAAAATGTTTGCCTTTTGTTTACAGATTGTGTGAATATGGTAAGTTAAGGTACAAGGGTGTAGTGCATACAATGTGCAGTGAATTCCGCAGACTGGTCAGATTTTCTCACTATCTTTGTATGTCCAAATCAATCATGTTCATACTTGTCACGGGTTGTCATACTTTGTTTGAAAATATTGCTGTAAAATAAACCTTGTGAGGTTCAGATTGGATAAGTAATAATTGATCCACAACTGTGTGGTATAATTTATCTGTGATTTGTAGTAATGAGCTTTTTGTTCGATACGGATATGTTATGAATTATTTGCAATGCTTAGCTTTTACCTGTATGTGTTAAGAATTATTGGCAATAATGCACATTCAGATTTTATGCCTGTATATGCTAGTAGGTATTTAAATTGGCTTACCAAGTTGCACGCATTTACTTCGTCTTCTTGCTTGGTTTTTCATCCCTTATCTGAACTGTAACAATTATTTTCTTCAGAAGTAAAGTAATGGATGAATCAAGCAACAGCATGGTACAAAACACAATGGAAGGGGATGCAGTGCAAACTTTCTTGCACTGTTATAGTGCAGCAACTCTGAAGGTTAAGACTTTCTGATTATTTGGCATTGTACAAGCTTCATTTTACTTTAAGTATACTTCATGGTACACTTGTTACCTTGACGCTATTCTAATTACGCCCTCTTTTCTCCAAAGATGTTGCCTCTGAGAAGAAGCGAATGACTACATTCCAAAGCAGCTGGAAGGTCAGCTTTGACTGGGTAATGGAAAGTAGGTGTGGTCCCAGATGTGCTTTTTGTAAGATGTATGCTACCAATGTTAATGTCTGACATGGAGGGAGGAATGATCTACAGTGACACATGGATACCTAAAAGCGCAAGACGAGCACCAAACATTTGACTGGGAGGAAGGTGTCAAATGTTTGCCACTCAGCAGACCAACTCTAAAGTATTGGAAAGTGAAGTAACCTCCGAGAGTCTCTTTGCTGAACACCGCCTGCATTTTATAACTGGGGACCATTTTTTGAAGTACATGAAGAGTTACTTGTGGATCCAGCAAAGGCTGCTTACATTGTAAGGGATGTAATGGGGTCGAGGTATCAGCAGGACATTGCAAAAATGTTAGTGCCATACTGTTTACCTCGACCAGAGTACAGATATCGAGATGACAAACTACTTGTAATTTTACTTATGTTTAACAATACCAGTGGTAAAATTGTTAGATTCCTCAACATTTCTTCTTTTTAAAAAAGGGATATTTAGTAGAGCTTGTAAAGTGTTGCATGATGACTATATGACTCAGAGAAGGTTCGAAAGGATTGGGAAGAGATATTGGATAAGCAATTCACAAAGAAACAGTGGAGGGATATATGTTTAACTCAAATATGCAGCAAAGTCTAGAAGTTTTGGGATCTTTGCTTGGAAGTGTTTACATAGGTATTTTATACCCCAAATAGACACCAAAGAATGTTTCCTTGGCTAGATAGCAAATGTTGGAGGTGTGATGGGGAAGAAAGAGGTAATTGGCAACATTTTATTTTTTGAGTGTAACAAAGTTGGCAGATCTTAAAAATTCCCTGCAGTCTACTCTGAGAAATACTAGGTGAGAAAATTGATATAACTAAGGAAATAATTTTTTTAATCTATAATACAGAAGTGGAATTGCCTAGACATAATAAGACCTGGCCGAGTCTAATTATGGTGGCTACCAAAAAACTAACTACTAGAAAATGGAAAACAAAGTCTAAAGCAAGTGTACTAGAAGTAGTGAATATAGTAAAGGAGATAAGGTTAGGAGCATATTGCATAGAAAAAATGGGAATTGTGGGAACAACACATGCAGAATAATAGTTTGGGGAAGGAATGAGGTTTAAAAAAGTAGGATTTGAATGAGCTATGTAATGTTTGACTGACAATGGCTGTTTAGATTATAAATGATATATGTCTGCAACTAAAAATATGTCCGTATGGTTTGTTTTCATTTATGTAGATGTATGATTGTCTGTGCCTGTCATAAGTGATCCTTTTAATAAGGATTTTTTTCTCCTTTTTTTTTTTTTTTTTTTTAATGGAAATTTTTGGAACAGTTCATGAAGAAAAATGTTTTGGAGGAGGAATGAGGTTTAATAGAAGGCAGTCACTGAATGGTTTATGTAATGTTGCTTAGATGATATGATGTATAATATGTGATATATTGTACTTGCAAATGTAAACTTGTTAATGTGGTTTGTTTTTTGTATAAATGTGCTTGCCTATGACTCAAGTAATAATTCTATAAAGGTATAGAGACAAGAATGGGGACTGTTTTTTTAAGGCTAGCATTTGTCTGGTTTTGCAATATATGTGCGAGTTATTATCTACTGGCTTTTCTTACTGCTTTTTTGAGGTTTGTTTGTTGCCATTTAGTCATGTCTGCTCATGGATCCTCCCCTTTCAGTGCATTCTCATGTTAAAATGTTTTTGAAAGGGGTGATGTATACCAGGCCTCCTATTACAAATCACCTGTTTAGCTTTGTTTAAGTAAAGTTAACTCTTGCTCCACTTGAACCAGCTCATCAGGTTGATTTGAGGTTCTTAACATGGAAAACAGTTTTGCTGATTGCAGTAAGGGTATCTTGAGTTGCAAGCTCTTAGCGAGTCAACCCTATCTCATTTTCCACTAAAGTAGGGTTTCCTTAAGGATTAATCTATCCTTTTATGCCTAAAGAGTTATCTGTGTTGACTTTTGAGCCAAGCTGTCTGTGCCTTCACAAACACTAAAATTAGGTAGAAAGGATCCTGCGTACTCTGGATGTCCATAGACAACTCCATTGTTATGGCGATATATTTACATTTTGATGCTGTTATCTGTTGGTAATTTCTTATGAAGGTAAGAAGAAAGGGCAGCCCGTGTCAAAGCAAATCATCTCCAAATGGTTGTCTCATGCTATTAAGGCAATTCAAGGCATGGTCAAGGCTTTTACTATTCCAGGGCCTTTGCTTCATCTTATTGCTCTTTGGAAAGGATTAGATTCTAGTCATATTCTAGAAACAGTAACTTGGTCCTCTGTATGTACCTTTAAAAAGCACTACAAACTATATTCCTACTCCATGTGTAAGGCTTTACTAGGATCATTCTGCAGGGGC
This sequence comes from Protopterus annectens, assembly GCF_019279795.1. Taxonomy (NCBI): domain Eukaryota; kingdom Metazoa; phylum Chordata; order Ceratodontiformes; family Protopteridae; genus Protopterus; species Protopterus annectens. The sequence goes on from NC_056737.1 coordinate 334,078,180, forward strand.
TCATGTACCCTTCCCCTTCCACCTTGTTATTTTAAGCTAGTGTAATCTACCCGTACAGCTAAGGCTATTGTAGGAGTGGTCAAATGATGAACATAGTATAATTGTGTAAGTAAACTTACCCAGTCATTCACGTTCGAATGATCATTGCTGCAGTAGCTGCTTTTTCCCTCCATCCTCCATACTTTTTTTTTTGCATGTTTTTATTACCAAGGTAAGGGCTTTTGTTTTGGAGAATTGCCCTTTTCAGGGCTGTAGTCTCCCTCTGTCAGTTGAAATGAAAGCTCTTAATGGCTTGTTGCCCAAGGCGCCTTCACCTCTGCTCAATCTGGTTAACTGTTTGGCTTTACAGAAGTTCTCCTTATGTTTTGCAACTGGGCTGGCTGTTGTATCTTTAGCAGGATATAACCTGTATAGGTAAGGCTTTTGCAGAAGTGACTGAAGTGACTGAACATCCACTATTATGGTAACTTTACTTACCCAACTGTAATGTTATTTCCCTGTTGCTTGCAGAATTTGGAGCTTATTCTTGACTCCCATATTTTGAAGGTAGTTCCAGAAATCGGGACACCTTTGGAAACAGTGGTGCTTTAGGCTTTGGTTTTCTGAGTTTTTTGCTCATTAAACTGATGCTCCTTAGTGCTTAATCTGAGGGGCTGCTATTGGTTGTAACAGTTATCTAATTATCCGATCAGTTGCTTTTTCACTGTCCTTTCTGCAATGAGAGTTTGGTTTTTCATTCAACCATTCTTTCTAGTTTTGGATGCAGTGCTTACCTACTTTGCAAATGAATAACACTTAAGTGTGACAGGTGTGTTCTTGTTCACTTTTTGTCTTTTTGGTTTGCTCACTCAGATTCCTTGGAAATGGCGAGCATGTGGCCTAGCAAACCTTTGGCCCTTTGCTTAATGTCATGTGCCTGTCTGTAAGCACAAGATCTAGAGAATGAAAGACTTGATGTGATGTTGTCAGTCTTGTCTTTCTCACTGATGGGGATCTGATTTGATCCATCAGATCTGTCTCTGCTATTTTGCAAGCTTGGTGTTCAGCAAAGCTTGTGGGCCTATTTTTTTTACCCGTAATGCAACCCCCTAGTTACCTCAGATCTCATTTGGCGCACAAGTGTTTAATCTTTTTCTTCCTTAGTTTCTTACAGTTTTGCTAGAATACATCTTTATCTTGAAGTAATATTTTTTTTTGCTTGTAATAACTGCTTGCCCTTTCCCTATTTCTTTAATAGTAGTTAGCATCCGTTTAAGTTAGAAAATGTCTAACGAATATCCGTTTCAGTTAGAGGACATTATAACCCTTTCTTTCTCTTAAATAATACTTTATTTTACTCATAGTGACTATTGGTTACTTTTTCTTTCCTTTTTAATAGCAGTTAGCAACCGTTTAAGTTAGAGGCCGTCTAACGAGCATCCATTTTAGTTGCAGGATGTTCTAACCCTTTTCTAATTATTTATTTAAATTAAAAAAAAAGGACAAACTTTTTTTTTTTTTGCTTAGAGGACTGTTTCCAAGCCTTTTGTGTGAGTGTATTCTCTGTTCCTCTTCATCTTAGTAATTTCCTTCTTTAGGTATGTCTCAAAAACAGGAAGGGAAGCCCTTGGGCTTCAAGAAGTGTGAGAAATGCGGAAAGAAGAGGCTACTCAGCAATTCGCACATTCTACATGTCTGTTGTTTGGGGCCTCTTCCTTTACAAGAATCATGCTCCATCTGCCATGGTTTCAACCATAGGGCATTGATGGAGTGTAAAAATAAGCTTATTTTAAAAGGCCTGCTTAAGACCCCTTTCTCTGAGACTATATTGCTTGAATCTTCAAAATCTGAAAAACTGGACAAACCAAAACAAGCTTTTTCGGAGCAGATAGCCTCCTTGGAGCTGATTCAGAAAGTTCCCAAACTGCTAGATCCAAAAGAAGCATTAGAGCAGACAACACTACTTGGATCCAAGGTGCCTTCAGAAGAACAAGAACCTTTCAGTCCGTCTACCTTATATACTGAATTCAGATTTAGGAGCCGATTACCTTCCCTGGAGCCAGTACACATACTGTTCCCATCACCATTTTTTGCAAGGTCCAGGTCACTTACCCTTTCTACTTGGTCCACCAGGAGTCTGTTGAACGAAGAAGTGGATAGGGTGGTGGATAGACTATTGAAGACACCTGCTTTAGCCAGATTGTCAGAGCCCAAAGGCCACAGATCAGATACAGCCTTCCCCCTCTGAGCTTGCACCTCCTCTGATCCATTCCTCTGTTTCAGAGCTGGAAGACTCCGATATCCAGCTTGTGTATGTATCTGGTCTGAAACTTATAGCTTCTTCAGATCCAGTATTTGCTCTGAGTGTTTCTATCCAGTCGGACCAGGAGACCTCTGGGAGCTGACTCTCTCCAGTCAGGTCCAGGGGGCTTGTTCGGATTTCACCGGATCCGACCCTGCCTCTCGGGGCCTCGGTGAGGGCGAGTTCGGCTCCTACCTCGGCTTCGGAGCTTCCGACTTCTGCTCTGGAGGTTCCATCAGCTCAAACAACTCGCTTTTCAGATCCGGCGAGTTCTTTGGAGCAAGGATGGACTGCCTTTAAAGTTATGAGAAGGATTCTGACTACCTCTCAGTTTGAGACACAGCCTTCCTTGGATCTTCCTCCCAGCTCTGGATAGGTGTCCTTTGCTTCCCACCTACCCTTTTCACAGGCCCGCAGAGCTGCTAGGCCTCAGGATGTTCAGCAGGGGACACATCCTTCTGAAACCTCACCGGAATATCCCACTGAGGAAATCCCTCGGAAGAGGGCATGCAAGAGGAAGCGTCTTGACTCCCCAGAGGAGTCAATCACATCTGATACCGACCTCTATGAAACAGAAGGGTCCCCACAGTCACCTCCAGAAGATGTCTCTTGGAGACTTGAGGTGATTTAGTCCACCTCCCCTTTGGCCAAGGAGTCTGTATACCTGAAGGCCTTTGGTTCTGACCCTTCAACCTCTTGGGTGATCCCTCCTTTCGATAAGCTTGTGGAGTTAGTCTCTCGGAAGGCTTGGGAGACCCTAGACATCATAGAACCATCTCCTAGGAGGCAAAATAAGTATATTACAGCACCTAAGGATAAGAACTTTTTGACAAAGGTGTAGCAGTTGATGCCATGGCGTGGCAGTGACCACTAAAAAGGAGCTTTGAGACTAGCTCCTCTGTCCATCCTCCGAATAAGGACTCTAGGACTATGGCTAGGTATGGGAAGTGCATCTTTTCATCAGCGACCTTTGCCTTGCGGTCACTGAATTACCTAACCCATTTTACTAGATTGCAGAGGGACCTGCTAAAAGAATTATCAGATTCCCTCCAAGGAACTGTAGCTGATGCGGTGGCAGTTAGTCCATGCTCATCTCGCCACCCTAAATTGTGAAAGTCGTGAACTTGTCCATGAGAATTGTGTCATATGCAGCAGATGGAACGAGAAGGGCAGCAGGTTCAGGTATCTCTCAGGACCCAGGCCTAGATGCACCTTTGCAATTTCGCAGAGCCTTTCAAGTATTCCTTCGTGAATGCCCACTTTGATGGCTACTCTCTTTTTGGGCCAAAAGTTAGAGACACTCACCAGGTGTAAACAAGAGGGGAAGATCTCATCTGCCGTTGGAGTGTGTTTTTCCACGCCTATCAGACCCTTTCCTAAGGGTTAGAGGGGTAGTGGGAAGATGTGTTTCAGAAACTCACCAAAGATCTTTCCGGGATGCACAAGGTGAAAGTTCCCTTGAGGCAGAGGGGGGAGCAATTAACGGAAGACACAGCCCTCGCAGCAGGGGACGCCCGCAGAATCAGGGCTCCAGAGAAACTTTTTTTGGCAGACCCTTCCAGCACTCCTGAAGGAGTGCCCGGTTGCTCGCCCCTGGTGGCAGTCTGGGATTGGTTGTCTCTGCACCAAGAAACCTGTCAAAAGATAAATGACAAATGGATGCAGGACATAATATCCAGAAGCTATATCCTTCCCTTCTCCTGTAACAAGTCAGTTCCAGATGTTCCACACAGTCAAAATGCACAAGTAACATTAGAAATCCGAAAGTTACTAAGAAAGTCATCCAAGAAGTCCCTGCAGACCAGAGAGGATCCAGAACTCACTCTAGATTCTTTTTAGTGCCAAAGAAAACGGGGGACTGGAGACCTATTTTGAATGTCAGTATTCTAAACAAATCTGTAAAAAGACCAAGTTTCAGATGGTGACACTGCAGTCGATACTTCCATTCTTGGAGAAAGACAGCTGAATGTGCTCTATAGATCTTCAGGATGCGTACTACCATATTCTGATGGAGAGGCGATCCAGAAGGTTCTTGTGGTTCCAGCTAGGGGCCAGTCACTACTAGTTTTGATCTCTGCCCTTTGGTCTCACAACAGCCCCTAAAGTGTTCAACTGTATGGGGGGGTCTATATTATATCATCGAACTCACAGGAGTTCGAATGATGTAATAATGAACCATAAAGTTCGAAACCCAAGAAGTACGAAAACAGAGAACAGCAATATTTTTTTTTCTCAGGGAAAAAAGTCGCTGTTCCGGTACAAAAAAAAACTTGCACTTTAAACTTAAACTAATCTGGGGGGCTGTGATCCTCACACCTCCCTGCTTAAATATACCAACTCTGAGATTGCACCACAGTGGAGGAAATGGCAAACCACCGAAAACGGCCCACCAATTTTTTCCCTGGGAAAAAAATTTCTGTGCCATGGCTTCGCTATTTGCATATTTCAAACATTTGGGTTCGATATTACAACGTTCTGACTCCTGAGTTCAACAGTATAATATAGACCCATGTATGGCAGTAGTAGCGGCCCACTTGAGAGACAGAGGATTCGGTGTTTCCATATCTGGACAACTGGCTCATAACCACCTCGAGCAGGCATCTTCTGCTATGAGCCAGGGACTATACCTTTCAGCTATGCTCCTCCCTAGGTATTACCATAAACTACGAGAAATCTGCTCTAGAACCATGTCAAAACTTAATTTTCACAGGAGCAGAAATAAACAAGACTACACTAGTAGAAAGACTTCCACAAGACAAGACTGGAGGATCTCCACCATTATGTAAGACTATTAATCAGGAAAACACAAGCCTCTGCAAAACTAGTTCTCCAAGTACTGGGAAAAATGGCTGCATCAATCGTACTCATTCCCCTATCTCGTCTGTATATGAGAATAATTCAGTGGTTACTTTCCACACAATGGTCAATCCTGGAACTTCCAATGTCGCACAAGATAATAACCAACACTTGCAAGAAGGGTCTTCAGTGGTGGAATTCTCTCTCTTCTAGTATCTCAAGGCTGCCAATTCATGCGCTCTCAACCCCAGGCCACTGTGACCACGGATGCTTCTCAGATTGGGGGGGGGGGGCATTATCTAGGGAAGACAGTCTAAGGCCTCTGGCAGGAACAAGAGGCTCATTTGCACATAAGCGTCCTAGAGATGAGGGTGGTGCTTTTAGCGTTGCAAGCATTTCAAGACACACACCCACTAAGAATGATGGCAATCCAGTTGGCCAAACATGTCTGTAGTCTGGTACATAAATAGGGAGGAACTAAATCTTATCCCCTTTTTCAAGAGGCTGTGAGGGTTTGGCAGTGGGCAATGGCTTCCAACCACTTTCTGATAGCAATGCACATTCTGGGGAAATCCAACGTGATTGCAGACAAATTGAGCAGGGCTATTCTTTGGCCTCATGAGTGGTCCCTCAGTCAGAAAGTTACGCAAGAGATTTTCTGGAAATGGGGGTAGCCTTGCTGCAATCTCTTTGCATCTCTCAACAATGCCAAATGCAGCAACTTTTTTGCCCTCATCCCTCCCACGGGGGAGTCCCCAAGGGATGCATTTGTTCACTATTGGCCTCCAGGACGACTTTATGCCTTTCCTCCTATCCCCCTAATTCCCAAGTTTTTGCAGAAAGCCAGTTTGTTGGAGAAGACAATCCTAATTGCCCCCTATTGGCCTCATCAAATCTGGTTCCCCTTTCTACAGCCCCATCTTCGGGATGAACCATGGATTCTGGACCCTGTTCCAGACCTTCTGACCCACCTGTCAGGGATAATTCACCCCAATCTGGAAGATCTCAAACTATCAGCTTGGCTGCTCCATTTCCCCTGATCACCAGGTTTCCTCTCCTTTCTTCTCCAGTAAAACGCATCTTGTTATCTTCTCATAAAACCTTCACATGAAATTTGTACAGGAGTAAATGGCAGAGATTTGTTAACATGGGCTAGTAATATTCATAGACCCTTTTTTGGCACCCATACATTCTGTTCTAGAATTGTTGGCAAAACTCCGAGGGAGCTGCTGCAGCCACTATTAGAGTTCAGTTGTCAGCTGTTTCCATGTAGGAGAAAATGGTTCTGGAATATTGTCTCACTTTGTAAAGCCTTTTTAAAGGGGACTACTATGATAAGACCACCATGTAAGAATCCAACACCCCCCTGGGATCTCAATTTCATTTTGCCTAACATCATCTGTCCCTCTTTTGAACCATTCACAACATGTGATTTGAAATGCCTTTCCTGGAAAATGCTCTTTAGTGGCTATTATGTCAGCCAGATGAGTTTCTGAATTACAAGCTTTGTTGGCTAAACCTCCATACCTAATTTTCATAAGGAAAGAGTTTCTTTGCACACTAACCCCTCTTTTCTACCAAAGGTTGTGTCAAAGTGATCTCAATGAATCTATAGAGCTGCCAGTTTTCTTCCCCAACTTCCAAAACAAAGGAGAATATTTGCTGCAGCTCCTAGATGTTCACAAGCAGTAATGCTTCTACCTACATAGAACCTCCGAATTTAGAAAATCAGATCAGCTTTTACTATCGTACTCTGACATTAGGAAAGGTCAACCAGTAACAAAAGTTACTTGATCTAAATGGCTCACACTATGTATGTCTTGCATCTGTAATTCCAAAAATAGACCACTCCCGAGTACCTTTAAAGTTCATTTCTCAAGTTGGTAGCCACCTCTGCAGCTTTTCAAGCTAGATTACTGTTGTATAACATCTGTGCTGCAGCAACTTGAGTGAAGTCTTGTCCCTTTATCACTCATTACAAAGTGGATTTGGCCTCTAGGAGTAGAGCCTCTTTTGTTATATGGTTCTGAGAAATATTCTTCCATGAGCCACCCAAGAGCCAAGTTGCTTGGGATGCTGTCCCATAAGTGAGAGTAAAGGCGAGATTAACATCATCACATAAAGGAGTTATGTATTGACCTTAATGTTCCATGTGTGTTGTCCATCTCGCCCTTTATTCTAAACCCCCCCCACATACCCCATGCCTATACTCCTGAGACAGAGTAGCACAACTTGGGTTCTACAGGGCCATATAGCCTCAGAATTCCTTCTGTGTATTTTTTGATAATTATGTACACTTGCACATATATGTATATATTTATACACGCATGCATGCATGCATGCATACATACTTGTATCTATATACTTTCTCTGTCAGTCTGCTAAGGGCAAAGAATATCTGAGGTAACTAGGAGGTTGCAGAATGGATAAAAAAGGATTAATGATCGTTGCCGAAGACTTCTGAGCTTGCAAAATGGCTGAGAATGGCTGAGACGGATCCGATGGATCAGATTTGACCCCCATCAGTGAGAATAAAGGGTGAGATGGACAACATATATGGAACATTATAGTAAGTACTTAACTTTTTTCAGGCAATGGGTCCACCAGGAAGATTTCCCAGCTGTTGCACACTGCACTGGGTTGTCTAAAAATAATCTGTTTTGGTGGTTATTTTCTTCTCTCAACTGCAAAAGTGGCATATTCTTGAAAGTGATGATGATGCAGTTTTCTTCATAAAACATACTTTCTAATAAATACAAGAGCTTTGGAAAGTGAAGTTTGTATGCAAGGAAAGTAGTGCATCAGACTGTGCATAGAACAGCTTTATTAATATTATATGTGATGCGCATTTCACTTAATGGTTGAAGTTGTAAACAAGACACTTGGTTTTTAAAGTGAAATATATAGTGTCTAGTTTAACTGAGTTGTATGCTTTTACTGATCCACGTTTTTTCATTTTGACATATTTGTAGTGGCATTTGTCAAAGTGCAGCTGTCACTTTGAAAATGAATTTACTAGCGATCCTCACTTTAATGCATCCAGAACAATTCTTATACCCAAAGAAAATACTGACTTTCATAACCCGGATAACTATAGACCTATCTCTCTTTTAAATATTGACATGAAAATTTTGACATCTATCTTAGCTAATAGATTGAAGAAGGTAATAGACTCAGTAATATCTAATGAACAGACCAGATTTATGAATGCCAGACAAACTACTGACAATACTTTATCACTACATACATTAATTTCTTATACCTGTCAAAAAATATTAATGTTTATGCTCTCATTATTGATGCACAAAAAGCATTCGATAGAGTTAACTTGAAATTTTTGTTCGATGTTTTAGCATACTTTAATATACCTCAAGAATTTATTTCAACATTACAAATATTATATAATAACCCATATACAACTTTATATATTAGTAAAAATGTTTCTAAAAGAATACAAATTAAGAACGGAACTCGTCAGGGCTGTCCTTTATCTCCTATATTATTTAATCTGTATTTAGAACCATTATTTTTCATATTAAGCAAAATATATATCATAATGCCCCAATAATTTATGGCACTAAAATATCTATGACTGCCTTTGCTGATGACCTCAATATCTATTGTACGACTCCTATTTCAGATACTAAAAAAATACTAAAAGCAGTGGAAGATTTTGCTGAAGTATCCAACTACAAAATAAACCTAAAAAAACAACTTATTTCCTTTGAAAACACCAAAACCTTTTTCTCTTTTACCATTGGTAGGACAAGTTAAATCGGAGAACAAGAAAAAGTACTTGGGTGTTCTCTTTTCTACAGATAACAGATTTCTATGTGAATAATGTTAAGTTTCTTTGGGATCATATATTGTCCGACTTAAGAAGATGGAATAATCTGAAATTACCAACAATGGCAAAAGTTTCAATAATTAAAATGAATGTGCTACCCAGAATTTTGTACATTTTTAGAGCCACTCTAGTCTTGATCCCCAGGAAATTTTTCAAACAAATTCACAGGGAATCTGCTAAATTTATATGGGAACCTAAGAAGACTAGAATATCATATAACAAATTGATGACTCCGAAAAATAAAGGAGGCCTAGATCTACCTAATTTTGAAATTTATTACTTAATAATAAATTCTAATAGAATCTTAAGAATAGCTTACTATGAGATTTCTAGTAATAAATGGTCACCCAAATGGGTAGTTATGAATCATAAACATGTTGTAAATTTGAATATTAATCCGAAAGCTTTACCCTTTTTAAGTAAAGATACTTTTAAATTATTTTCTTTAATGGAGCATATTAGAGTATATACAAGTCTAATACAAAATCTTTTCCAATCATTAAATCTCTTGCAACATATGATGATCTTTCAACCCTTTCATAAGAACCCAAATTTGAAAATTAATAATCAATTAATAGATTTTAAAAAATATCCACTTATAATTAATCTAACTTTACTTGAGATATATCCATATCTTAATCATTCAGTTCATGATATGTTGCAGGGGATGAATCTTCCTAAATCTTACTTAACAATTTTGAGACAATTAAAGGATCTCTCTATAAATTACTTTAAAGACTTTAAAATTGATGAGGAAACGTTAACTAACTGTTCAAACCTATGGTTAACTCTTAGACAAGATACCACATTTATTACCTCTACAAGTGAACTGATAAGAGTTGAAATACCAAAATCAAATACTCTTGTCAAAATATTGGAAAGATAAAATACCATTGATAGAAGATAATAAAATACTAAAGGCAATTAACTTAACAATAAAATCAGTTTCTCTCCAAAAATTAATATTTACACAATTGATGATATTTAATAATGTCTACTTTACACGCCTTAGCTTGCATAAATTTAACTTGAAAAACTCGCCCAAATGTCCATACTGTAAAGATCAAACAGCGGACCTCTTGCACATGTTCTGGAGCTGTAAATGTATATACAAGCTTTAGAATTCCTTAAAAATCCAACTACAAAAGATGGGTTATCAACAGTCTACACTTTCTTGAGAGTTCATGATTCTACATATCCCTCCTAATAATTTGGATAGAACCCAAATGATTATACTTATGAATATTTTCTTGCTAATGAAACTTTATATAGCTACAAATTGGTTGACTCCATTCCAAACTTCATGGGAAAACTTTAAAGGTTTAGCCATGAAACATATTTTAGCACACAAACTTTTAATTAAGGGTAATAAAAGGAATATTAATAACCCGAAGGTGTGGGAACAAATTTTCAACATTATATTAGCTTAATGTACCGAACTCAGTTCAACCCCAGGACATGCATACTTAGTTTGAAAGTTGGTAAGAACAATTCATTTTAATGATAGTAGATCTTTTGACTTTTGTTATCACATGCTCCTTTCTTTTCTTCATTGATGTTGTTTAACGGATGGAAGCATTTATGTAAATAGTGTACATAGTTTGTAGTATGGGTGTTACTAATTTAATTTGGGTATTATTTGTAGCTTTTTTTCTTTGCTGTATAAAAAAATTGATAAAATAATAAAGATTTATTATTGAAAAAAAAAAGAAAATGAATTTACTGGCATTAAGTTGTACAAGTTTTTTTTTTCCTGAATATTACAGGTTAGTGTTTGGTATTCACTAGCTCTTATAGTTTCTTCCGTTTTTCTTTAGGACATAGATGATTTTTTTGAGCATGAGAAGACATTCCTTTTAGAGTACCACAACAGAGTTAAAGATGCATCTTCCAAGTCAGACAGAATGACAAGATCTCACAAAAGTATGTGTTGTACTTTTTTTTTTTTTTTTTTTTTTTTTACTCTAAATATCCTAAGAAGTAGTTCAGCTAATTAAGCTGGTTGCATGCAGACCGTTGCAGAGCACTGGAAAATGTCAGCCACGTCTAAAATGCATATAGATTTAGTTTAGTAACGTACGTGTGTTCAGAATAAATTTCATTGTTGTATAGAACAAGTGAGAATTGTCATAAATGGATGCCTGACCTTCTGACCACTGCATAACTTTTTTTTTTTTCTATTGTCTGCATAGAGGGGCCAATCTGCTCTACACCATGAACATCAGTAGAATAAGCAGCATAAGGGGAGAAGTATCTGTGCCAGCAACAGTTTTTGCTACAGAGAGCATTCATACGTTTTCATATTTATACTGCAAAGGATTTTCTCCTGTATTATGATAGTCTGTGTTGGCCCTTCTCATAAGGTGTTCTCTGCCCAAAAAGGCTCCTTTTTTCAGACAAATGCTTAAGACTTTTCTTTAGAGCATAAACAGTCTACTTGTGCTAGGACAAAGGGTGTTTGCCTCAGTTTGATGGGAGACCTACCTTCCACTTCAGTGAGCAGGGACTCAGGTATACTAAGAAGCTGGGCAAAAAAAAAAATACCTTAGAAGGTCCCTTTTAAGGCAGTGTGCAACAACTTTGTGCACCTCTGTCCTTTCAGAACTGAAGGTGTTTACTCTGCAAAGTCAGCTTTTGTTAACCCTTAGTTTAGATTACTTTTTTGGTGGCTCCAACTGCTGTTGTACCTTTGGAGGTTGAGTGTGAGATACAATTTCAGTTCACCGAGATGTTATCTCTGGTATCCTCCGTATGCCTAAAATGTAGATGGTGTCCACTATCTTTGGTTCTTTCTTTCCATGTTTCCTTTTAACATTAAGGGACTGTGTCACAGTCCAAAATCCATTCATGTTGACGACTACATAACATCAGGAGCTAGATAAGTCACCAACTGTGGATAGTTTTGTTTTGATTCATACGTACTGTTTATTGTGCTTAATAAATTTCTAAAAGTGGATGTCTAGGTTGTTAATGTGACACATGGAGGTGCAGGGAATTTCCACCCTAGAAAAAGCAGACCTGTGTGTCTGCAGAAGTGAGTTAACACACCAAATCTGGAGCTCATTGTTAACCAGTTGTAGTTTCTGTCAGTGCTTTCATCTCAGCACTTTAAAGGAAAGCCTGGAAGATTGACATTCCTGTTGGACTAGGAGAAATCTTGTGACCTTAAGCCACTCTGCCATGTCTGCAGACCCAGAGCAGTAGAGAAGCACGGATATTCCTTCTATAAAGAAACACTATGTGAAGAATGCCAGAAAAATAGAAGGTTATGGAAATCATTGAACTGTTCAGGAGGCTTCAGGGTCCTACTGTTCAGGAGGCTTCAAGGTCCTAGGGTGTAAACCCTGCAGTGGCACTCAAGCAGCCTTTTGCCCTGACTCCTGTTACCACTGAGGCAGCTGGCATTGCCAGTTTAGAGGCTGACATGCTTTCGACCATGGCACATTCCATTAGATTGAAGATTAGGCCTAAAACTCGGTGTTGAATATTAGTTCCTGGTTGTGTGCCACAAAGCACTACCCATTACTAAAGAAGAGGAAAACTGATTCCTCCATGGGAGTTGATCAGTTAATGTCTACCCCACATATATGAATTCAGGATCTCTCTCCTTGGGTTTACAAATCCCTGGCTGTTTTCTGTCCACCCAACACCCTGATGCTCGAGGCCCAGGTACTTGGTAAGCTAAGCAGCTGCTTCCTGGTAGATAACCCTTCTGTCACTCCAGACAATGTCCCTATCAGAACTGAGCTGATTTGACAAAGGGTTTCTTTTTTTTTTTTTTTTTTTTTTATGCCACCAGCATCTGATAAGCCCTCTGTGTCTGGAAGTCCTACTTTAGAGGAAGGAGAGGATACCTCTCTTTCTTGAGGCTCAGATTCCTCTGATTCAGAGTAGGAGGCGGTCCTAGACTGAAGATCACGATAACCCCCCCCCCCCCCAGGTTTATAAAATACAGTGAGGGCACTTTGGTGTCCTTTGTCACCCAGAGGACATTTTATTTGGGGCATTGTCTCATTTAATGATGGCGCACTTGAAATGGCTGCAAATAGAAGCCTCTGCCTCCCAGAAATGGTGACTGGACTGTCTGTGACTAGGGCCTACTAAACCTTGTAGCTATTCCTCCAATAAGGAGATCTTCTTGACGCTTTTGAAGCTGCATCCTCTGACCTAGATTCCCAATCCCCTTCCCCAAGAAGCCTGTTTGTTTTCTTAGAGTACAAACGTTTCACAAATTCATATATAAAAACTGGAAATTGCAGAGTGAGTAGAATTGTGTCTCCAAGATGTAATATTTTCCTATCAATAAGGAAAGTAAAATACTTCCCTAGTTTAGGAAGAAAGTGTACACTTCAGTAATCCTTTACTCCTGGGCTGTAAATTACCAGACCGACATTCTGAAGTACCAGAAGCATGTCATCTGATATGTCCAGAATGGTTATTGGGCAAGTACAAGATAAAACATTTGAAGGAAACTTGTATATTGCTGGGCAAACATGTCTAATGTGGGTGTGATGCAGCATTCAGCTCTGCTGACGCGAGGTCTGTCAAGAGACCTTCTGGGCTGAGGACATGAAGGTGCAATGCTTTAATAGGTTCATAGGTTTGTACTAGGCTAACGGCCCTAGGGCCTATGCAAGCCTAGCCATAACAAATTCCCTGGATATTTCTTCCCACAATATTTACTTCTCTGGACTCCTGTCTAGCAGGGCGACTGACATGATCCCCGGGGTGAATTTCCTATCTCTCATCCAATCGTCAAGGTTCCTTTTGAAGAGGGCCAATGAGGTGCTCTGCTTGACATATATGGGCAGTCTATTCCAGAGTATGGGGGAGTCTCTGGGTCAGGAACCTATCCCTCCAGCATATTTTGCTCATTGTGATGACAAGGTGTAGATCCCTGGAGCGTGTGGCTCTGAGGGATTGGGATTTCTTTAAGTGGAGCATGTCTAATAGCTCAGGGTTTGACATGGCCTTGTATGTTAAGCAGAGATCGCCTCTGAGTAGACGATATGCCACAGAGTATAGCTGGAGTTTTTTTAGACTGTCAGCATATGGCATCTGCTTTAGGCCTGTGATTCTTTTAGTGAGGTATTTCTGTGGCCTTTCCAGCTGTTGCAGATGTCTTGTGAGGTACATACCAAATGGGGCATTATTCTCTATAATGGGTCTAATGAGGGATGAGTACAATGGGACAATAACCTTCTTTTTTCTGGATGACAAGCCCTTAGTGATGAGGTGTGCCACATAGAAGGATTTACTGACTGTTGTGGCGATGTGGTTATCGAAAGTGAGACCACTGTCCACCTGTGTCCCTAAGTCTCTCATCACACTTTCGATGTTTAGTGTCCTGCCACCTATGTGCTAATTCATGGGTGCATGTTTTTTTCCAAAGGGGATAACTATACATTTCTTGGCATTAAGCTTGAGCCCATGGCACTGGCACCAGGCATCTGTTTCTGTAAGGCCCTTTTGTAGAATATCCACATCATTTGGGAATTCAATAATGGCTCCCAGTTTGCAGTCATCTGCAAACTTTGTTAGCCAGAGTCCCTTAGTGTTGGCCTGTACTTCAGAGAAGTAGATGCCAAACAAGAGTGGTCCCAGTTAATGCCATCCTAGATGAGGATTTGCTTGACGGCCCTTTTCTTGCATTTTAAAAAGTACAGGAGTTGATTAAACAAATATTACTATTTTCCTTTAAACATAGTCTGGTTGATTAGATGGGTAACCAAAAATTTACTGCAGGATTGACTGGTATGGCCCTCATGGAGAATGAAGATTTGGCATGAGGAAGGGTACTGGCAAGACATGAATGGTCATACAACTTGGTGGCCTTGGAACGTCTGTGTTTCTATGAAGCATATGTTCCCAAATACAAAGGAAATTTTCTGTTTGATCTTACTGCTGGAGGCAGGGTTGAGGCAAGCAGCCCAAAGGTAGAAAGGCCACACCGAAGAGAAGATGGCAGCAACACAGTAGAGGAAAGTCAGGCGCATTCAGGATTCATCCCTCAGCAAGGTTTCTCTATAACTGTACCAGCCTTCTCTCTCTCCAGCTCACCCCTAAATTGGGATCCCAGTCTTAATTGCCTACCCCCTCTTTGTTCCACATTAGTCCTCTATAGAGAACTGGCCTGCTATTACCAGTATCTGTCCAGCGTAACCATGTTCCAGTGGATGTTGTAGGTTATCTGCAGAGGATGTAGCTTCTGGCCAGACCAAAAGAAATTGAGACCTTCTGTTTATACAAAAAGGCCAAGAATTGTAAGGTGGCCCCCTCCTAGTAGAAATGGCAGATCATTTAACTATAGAACCTGTCCTTTGAAGGCAGGAGGCAAAAGTGCTTTATTGAAGATTGTTCCTTGCATCAAGAAAATGTGGGTTCTGGAGACTTGGTCTAGATTTTCAAGGCTAAACGTGTTCCTAAACATAATAGAATTCAAAATGTTAACTCTGCAAGCTTTATTGCTATTCCTTGGCCTCATGCACTTCTAATGCCTCTAAATTGCTGAGATGTCTACTTCCACCTTCCCAATTTCAAAAGACACACAAGCGGTACCTGGGGGTTATGGTGGAAAGTCACCACTGCCTGTTTTAGTTTCTTGTCTCTCCTTTTTTAATTTCTCCAAATCTTTTGGGTTTCTAATACCATGACGAGAAAGTAATGGGATTACTTTCTTGCACTTTGGATGTTCTTCATGTTTCACTGTTGCAGTCATCACATTTTGGTTATCCTGCCATGTGTAGCCCTCAGTCGGCCTGAATACCAGAGGCTTGGTATTTCTGTGTCGGTTGCTGTCGCTCCAGGACTGACGGCAGGTAGTCAGCGGTATAAAAACAGGCAGCCGACGCCATTACATCGGTCTTTCTTGCCGAGGAGCCCGAAGCAGAAGCAGTTCGCACAAGTGCTGGTTGTCCGCTACCAGAGTTTTCGTTTTCAAACTAAAGTTGAAGTCTTCTAAAGCTAAGTACTCCGTTGAGGATCCTTTTTTTTTTTTTGCTCTAACCGATGTCAGAAAAAGTTAACAGTTGGTTTTGCCTATGGAAAGCAAATACCACACCAAGACTTCTATTCTTACTGCGTCACCTGTTTAGGCCCAGACCACGACATCCCCCGCTGTCACTTTTGTGCTTTGTTCAATGCCAGAACTATACATCGTCGGGCCCTTATTGTAGCTAGATAATTTCGCTCTCTGTTCTCTGATTTCGATATGGCTTCGGTAAGACATCCAACTGCCGAATGTAAGGATAAAGACGGAGACAGGCTGCACAGGTCCAAAACTGCTGACGACTGTTCCGTTAAGCTAGTCCTCAGTTTTCCTACAGTCCTCAGTAAGGTGCTTTCGCAGCCCCTGATGCCCGCTTCTGTGGATTCTCAGTCTGCTACTTGCTACTGAGACTCTTTTGGAGTCCGGTATACCGCAAAACTCTTCTTCGACTAAGGATCCTGCGGTCGTCTCCACCTTGGATGGGTCCGGAGCCGCTGAGCAGACACCGGCTTCCGAGGAAGTCCTTCGCACTACTGTTTCTCGACACAGACAACTTCTTTCACGACTACCTTCTTTCGAAAACTACCGAGTTTCTTAGGCCCAGGTTATGGACCACACGCAAGAAACCGACGACCCAATCTCAGGCACCTGCTTCCTTGCCTCAGTCTCAAATGCTTAAAATGGCAGAAGACCTCATCATGCTGATCAGGGGAAGGCAAGCTACCCCTTTCAAAAGAAAGAGATCTATCCCCTGTAGTTTTGTCTGAACACGAGTACAATGACTCATACATCTCGGTTTGAAGACATGCAACCCCTCTTTGCTTATGAAGATTCTGATGCAGAGGATTCCATTCCTTTAGCCTCACCCCAGAGGATTTTTCCTTTGGGGAAACCCTTCACACCTTAAGGGAGCACTTCCAATGGGAAAGTCAGAACTACCCTCAGCCTAAAAAGAGACTCTGAATTCCTAGATCTTCCACAGCACAGACCCTTGGCCATCCCCCCAGTCCTAGATGCTGTGGAGGTTGTTTTTCCTGGAATCCAGCTGGACTCCTGACACCCTTCCTCCTGCACCCAGAAAATCAGACTGGTATTACAGAGTCCCTGACTCGCACAAGTTTCTTTTTAAAAATCCTTCTGCTGACCCTGAGGTCATTTTTCAAGGGCCTAAAGGAATTAAAGCAACCTCTGCTAAGAATCCCACCCCCTCAGATAGGGATTCCCGTGCACGAAGACAGATGGGGTAAAAAAAAGTATACAGCTCAGCTACTCTTGCTATCAGAGGACTAAATTGTCAGTTCCATACGCTAAAATTTCAGCAACATACCCTGGACCTGCTCAAACAAAAAATGTCTTCCTTTCCTGCTTGTGCAGAATCTAAAGAGTTACAAGAGTTAATGCATTCTGCAAGCCAAGTAACTAAACGCACCTTGCACTGTGGTTTTGATGCCCTAGAAGCTTCTTACAGGACAGCAGTCACCGGTTCTGTCCTTAGAAGGCATGCATGGCTTAAGGAACAGCCCTTGCCAAACCATGTTAAATCTAAATTATTGGATGCCCCCTTGCACAAAGACAAACTTATATGGCACTAAGGCAGAAGATGTTTAAAAAGGATGGAAGAAAAAGCAAAATCTATTTCAGACAGTTAAGGATTTCTTACAGGTGCAGCCACCCAGGTTCAGCAGGCATTGCCCCTCCAAGCACTGGTCCTTTCCTGCTCCCACCAGGTCAGTTCAGCCCAGACCCCGGGGAACCAGACCCCACAGACAGCAGCCACAGGGAATGCAGAGATCTAAGCAGTGGACTACCTCCACTTCAAAACCAGGGAGTTCTAAGCCACCCCCTTATGATAAGAACTCAGAATGACTCTCCTCCCCCACCCCCTCCCTCTGCCCACCTCAACGTACCCCAGGAGGAAAACTCTCCTTTCATGCAAACACCTGGCCACCATTACCAACGACCACTGGGTTCGCAGCGTAGTGTCCCAGGGATACAGATTTTCTTTCCACACCCTTCCAACTCAAAAAAAGGGTTCCCAGTTCTACCTCCAAACAGTGGGCAGTGGCACAAAAGCAAGTCCTTTCCCTGTTCTCCATGACGGCAGTAGAGCACATTCCTGCAGAATAGAAAGGTCAAGGTTTCTACTCCTTTTTCTGGTACCCAGGAAAGAGGGCACCTGGCACCCCATCCTCAATCTATCCATTCCAAACACCTTTCTGGTGATCCCAGAATTCAAAATGCTCACCCTCCAGCAGCTGCTACCCATGTTCGCCAAGGATGCTTGGCTAGCCACCCTAGACCCTAAAGGAGGTCTACCTCCACATCCCTATCAGGGAATCCTGCAGGAAATATCTCCGTTTCAGGGCAGGATCTCAGCACTTTCAGTTCTCTGCGCTTCCCTTTGGTTTATCTACTGCTCCCAGAGTTTTCACAAAATGTCTGGCTCCAGCCATTGCCTTTTGCAGACAAAGGAATATCCAGATTTACCCATACTTGGATGACTGCCTAATTCAGGCAGCCAGCCAGGAAAAGCTGCTCAAGCACCTGGCCTTTGTAAAGTCCCTATTAACCTCCCTAGGGTACACTATCAGTGAAAAGAAATCCAAACGGGTACCCACCCAAAGTATTATATTCCTGGAGCAAGCCTGGACACAGCATCCCAGATGGCATTCCTTACACCAGAAAAGCAAACCTTCCTGACAGCCTACTTCTCTCAACTAGCCACCAGACCCAAACTATCTGCAAGGAAAATCCTGCAAGCTCTGGGGTTCATGGCATCTTGCATTCTATTCCTTCCATATGCCAGACTGCATATGAGGAAACTTCAGTGGTACCTAAAAAGCTTTGGTGTCAACATTCTCAAACCTCGAGACTCTTTTTTATACCTGTAATACCTTGCCTCAGAAAAGATTTTCTTCAGTGGGAAACAGCATGCTCCCTCAACAAAAGGCTACCTTTCTCACCACCTCACACTGCCCAGACCCTCACCAGATACTCATCATATTTTGGGGTGCGCACCTGGATGGCAGGTGCATACAGGGCCAATGGAGCCCACAGCAAATCCATCTGCACATCAACCAAAAAGAGATGATAGCTGTCCAGCACGCCTTGATAGCTTTCAAGCCCCTTCTTTCCCCAGGGGCTCTCCTGATCAAAACAGACATGTCTGTGATGTGGTATGTCAACAAGCAGGGATGGACTCTGTCCTGCCCTCTATGCAGGCTGGCCATGACCCTTTGGCACATAGCCTTTGCCATGCAACTCCACCTGTTAGCACAATTCCTGCTGGGTTCTCTCAACTCTCTGGCGGACCACTTAAGCACAAATCTTCTGGACCCACACGAGTGGCAGCTCAGCAGAAGAACCTTCGCCCTAATAACTCAGAAATGGGCACCCACAAGGTTGACCTCTTTGTCTCCCACACCAACCCTCAGCTCAGCAAGCTCTGCGCCAGGGAGCATCACTGCATGGCTTGGAAAGTGGATGCCCTGTCCTTCCCCTGGGTCACTCTTATCGGTCTATGCCTTTCCTCCACTACCTCTCTTCCCCAGGGTACTGCTCAAAATAAAGGGGAAAAAAACAAGGACAATTCTTATAGCTCCAGACTGGCCTCGCCAGCACTGGTACCCCTTGCTGCGCAGCCTGTCCCCTCTGCCACCTTGGCATCTCCCTCCTGATTCCAAATCTCATGACCCAGTGGGAAGGGGAATTCAGCATCCCCAATTGCAGGCACTCAGTTTGGCAGCTTGGCTTATTCCCTAACCCCCGATCAATCTGCCAACCTCAGCAAACAGGTTCTAGAATGTTATACGTGAGGCCAGACGCCCCAGCACTAGGAAGTCTTATGCTAACAAATGGAAAAGGTTCTGCACCTGGATTCAGGCTAAGGGAGCCAATATGGCACAGCCCTCCCTATCTCTCATACTGGATTACGTAGCTGATCTGCTACACAGTAGACTCTCCTTTTCCTCTATTAAAATTCATGCCTTGGCTGTCTCTGCTCATTTTCCCACTGAGCAGCCCCTTTTCTCACATCCTGTGATCAAACAGTTCCTTAAGAGGGGCTAGCAACTTGAGGCTACCCAGAAGAGCACCAACCCCAGCTTGGGACCTTAACTTTGTGTTGGAAAAGCTCACCCTCCCCCCTTTGAATCTTCTTCTTCAGCAGAGCTAACATTTCTCTTCTGGAAGACGGCTTTCCTTCTGGCCGTCACGTCATACAGAAGGGTCTCCAAGCTGCAAGCACTCATGGCTGTGGAACCCTTCATCTTTCATGCTGACAGGGTATCCCACAGGACTAACCCATCCTTCATGCCCAAAGTGGTGTCCAATGTGGCTCTCAACCAATCCATTCATTTGCCCACCTTTTTCCCTAACCCACAGAACAAGGGGGAAAGGATCCTGCACTCTCTAGATGTGCACAGACAGCTCAGATTATATCTAGACAGGAATAAATCCTTCAGAAAGTCTGATCAATTGCTGGTTAGTTTTGCTGCAGGGGTAGAGGGCAAAGTTATCTCTAAACAAACCATCTCCAAATGGATAGCAGACTGCATCCATTTCTGCTACAAACAACACAGAAAGCCTCCCCCTAAGGGGGTCAGGACTCACTCCACCAGAGCAGCCTCCACCTCTGCAGCTTTCTTCAGAGGAGTACCCACCAGGGACATCCTGGAGTCTGCCACCTGGACATCTGTTCCCACCTTCACCAAACATTACCACCTGCCTATCTTCTCCAAATCCAGGGCAGGGTTTGCCTCTGCAGTCTTGCAGGGCATCCTAGCCAGCCCCTTGTTTCCTTGATTGCCTCCACCCTTTTCATCAGCTTTGGGAGTCAACCCAAATGTGATGACTGCAGCAGTGAAACATGCAGAACATGGTACAGTTGGGTACACTTACCATAAATGTAGATGTTCTAGTGTATTCACTGTTGCAGTCCTGGTTTCCCTCCATCCACCCCCCTCTTCTTTCTTTTCTTTCCTTACAAGGGACATATTGATATTTACTTTCTACTGGTGGGGTTCTTCCACCAGAACCTGGCTTCCACTTGGGGGCTCCTGACAGGTTAGGGCAAGAAAAACTGATGTAATGGCATTGGCTGCCTTACTTTATACTACTGACGACCTGACGTCAGTACTGAAGCAACAGCAACCGAGGCAGAAATACTAAGCCTCTGGTATTTGGGCCGGCCGAGGGCTACCCTTGAAGGGATAACCCAAATGTGATGACTGCAACAGTGAATACACTCGAACAGCTACATTTATGGTAAGTGTACAAAACTGTACATTCTCAGCTCAAGTAAAAGTTAAGAACTGTTGATCCTAGGGGCACATGAGTCCCTTAGGCTTTATTTAGTTTATTCAATTGCTGTGGACAGAGAGCTCATGTTAATCCTGAGTAGAATAATTCACAAATGTAAGGGTTGTGTGGGAATGTATGAGAAGAGGCTGTGCTTAAATGTTCACACACAAGCACGCATGTGCGTGCGCGCACACACACACATAATGTGTATATATATATATATATATATATATATATATATATATATATATATATATGTATATATATATATATATATATATATATATATAATATAATTTATTTATTTATTTTACATTTGTTGACTGGGATAGTCCGACTGGATCAAAGTCCATTTACAGCGGAGGCCCGGGGAGATAAACTCCAACATATACAAGAACAATGGAAAATGAAATAAGACATAGATATAAAAATAATATAAAATAGTAATGCAGATAAAAGATAAAAACGCAGATAAAAATACATTCAGACTAAAAATAGTACAATTTTATAAGTAGGATATTTCATAAGGTACATAGGTTCACATTGAATAGACAAGTATACAGGATAGAAATTACCCTGTTTGTAGTCAGGAGAAGTAAACAATGTCTAATAGATAAGTAAATTACATACATGTTGTTGGTTTAGCCAGGCTTGTCACAGTGGCATAGCCAGTTTGATGCCAGATGATGTTTAATTGTGGCTTTAAATTGGCATATGGAGGAGAGCATGGTTATGGCAGCTGGAAGTATGTTCCAGGATGTTCTTCATCTCACATTGCTGCAGTCCTTACTTATGGGTAGTCCGCTGTCCTCGGTCGGCCCGAATACCAAAGTATTAGGCTGACGTCGGTCATGGGCGCCTAGATCTGACATCAGAGCGTCAGGGTATAAAGGCGCATGACCGACGTCATATCCTCAGTCTTTTTTGCCGCATGGTCCAATGCAGAAGCAGCGTTGCAAGTGCCGTTCGGCGTTCTGAAATTTTTCGTTTTCGGAGTTTCAGACCGATACCAAGTTGGGCTAAGTACCCCGTTGGGAATATTTCTGTTTTTTCTTGCCTCAGTTACTTACCGGATGTCAGAAAAAGTGAATAATTGTATTTCTTGTGGGAAACGGATACCGCATAGGGATTACCACTCGCTTTGTATTCCTTGTTTGGGACCGGAGCACGACGTAGTCGGGTGTCGGTTTTGTGCTAGGTTTAATAAGCGCACTATAAAACGGAGGTTAGATTGCGCTAGGTTAGTCTTTGGCAAAAGGCGTAATTATAATATGTCGTCGGATGTTCCGACGCCCGCTTCTACTAAGAAGCGCAAAGACAAATCTTTAAAGCCTAGGCAGGATGATTCGTCCGTTTCGGACGCCGGGCCTTTAGAAGCTACAGCTGAACAGGTGGATCCGGCTGAAGTTTCTGTTGAGTCCCAGGGGGAAACTTTGATTTTACAAGATGTAGCCTCTCAGGAGGCAGGTCAGGCTGAAGGGGCCTCTCAGGTTACTATTCTCCCTTCTATGCCTAAGGTAATTAGGTCTTCTGCTACTGTTTCTAAGGCTTCTAAGGGCAGGTCTGTTTTGCCTTCCTCTGGTGTCAGTTCTGGTTCTTCAGGGTCTGTGCCTAAAAAGCACATGCTTAAAATGGCAGAGGATTTGATTACTTTAATTAGAGGTTCTATGCCCCCTCCTGATAAGAGGCCCAGGATGGAGCCAGAGTTGGAAAGTTTGGAGGAGGCCTCAGATGATTCAGTGTCTTCTGCTGAAGACATTCAAGATTTCCCTCCTTATTCTGATTCTGATGCAGAGGATTCCACTCCTTCTGCTTCTCCTCCAGAGGATTTTTCATTTTCAGAAACTCTGCATTCCATGAGGGAGCATTTTAAGTGGGAAGGACAGGATTACTCTGATTCACGGAAGAGTCTTAGGGAGTTCTTGTTTTTACCACAGCATAGACCCTTAGCTATACCTCCGGTTTTGGATGTTGTTTCAGATGTTTTCTCGGAAGCCTCCCTTAATCCAGATTCTGTACCTCCTGCCCCAGTTAAACCTGACAGGTATTATAGGGTGCCTGAGGCTCATAAATATCTGTATAAGAGTCCTAGGGCGGACCCAGAAAATCTGTATAAGAGTCCTAGGGCGGACCCAGAAACTATTAGTCAGGGGCCTAAGGGTGTTAGAGCCTCTGTTGTTAAGAATCCGGTTCCTCTGGATAAGGAAGCTAGAGCTTTGGATAGGTGGGGTAAGAAGGTGTATACCTCTTCTACTTTAGCTATGAGAGCTTTGAACTGCCAGTTTCATATGTTGAAGTATCAGAATTTCCTCCTTTCTCAGCTAAGATCTAAAGTGGATGCTTTGGCAGAGGGCATAGAGTGTAAAGAATTGCAGGATTTAGTGCATGTTTCTGAACAGGTGGGTAAGCACTCTTTGCAATGTGGTTTTGATGCTTTACAGGCTTCTTCCAGGGTGGCTGCCACTGGTTCAGTTATTCGTAGGCACGCCTGGCTTAAGGATCAGAATTTGTCTGAGCATGTTAAGTCTGGAATTCTGGATGCCCCTTTACAGTCTGAAGTTTTGTTTGGTCCTCCTGTGGAGTCAGTCTTAAAGAAAATGGAAGACAAGGCTAAGTCTATGCAGACTGTTAAAGATTTTTTGCAGGTGCAACCTCCAAAGTTTAGTAGAAATTGGCCTACTAAGGGGTGGACGTACCCTTCTTCTGATTCTCAGTCTAGGAGTAGATCTAGGCGTGGTAGGGGCAGAGCTCAGAGTACCTTCAGGCCGAGACAATGGAGTTCGCCTGCTCAATCTGCTGGTGAGGGCAGGGGCCAGTCCTTTCGTAAACAGGCCCAATGACCGGCATTTTCAGCTGCCAGATTCTTCTTGCCTGGCAGCTCCTTTGGGAGGAAAGTTGGCTCTTTTCAAGCAAAATTGGCATTTAGTCACCCAGGACAAATGGGTATTGGACATTATAAACCGAGGTTACAAGTTCTATTTCCATACCATGCCTCCTTTCAAAGGCATGCCAGACGTCCCTCCTCGGCAAAGGATAGAGGCTCACAAACAAATTTCTTTACTTCTTTAAATAGGAGCTATACAGCCAGTTCCTCTGTCAGAAGTGGGCCTAGGATTTTATTCTCGCCTGTTTCTAGTTCCAAAGAAAGGGAACACGTGGAGACCAATTTTGGATTTATCTATCCTCAACACTTACCTGGATATTCCAAAGTTCAAGATGCTGACTTTACAACAACTTTTACCTCTGTTGGGAAAGGATCATTGGATGGTTACTCTGGATCTCAAAGAGGCTTACCTTCATGTTCCTATCAGGCCCAGTTGCAGGAGGTACCTGCGTTTTCGGGCTGGAAATTTACATTATCAGTTCTCTGCATTGCCCTTTGGCTTATCTACTGCCCAGAGTGTTCACAAAGGTTCTGGCTCCAGTGATAGCCTTTTTCAGACTAAGAGGAATACAGATTTATCCTTATTTGGACGATTGCCTGATTATTGCACAAGAAAAGGACGAACTTCTTCATCATCTACAGTATATGATGGCAGTGTTAAGATGCCTAGGGTATTCTGTGAATGAAACAAAGTCCAGTCTAGTACCCTCTCAGGACATGTGCTTTCTGGGTGTGAGACTGAATACAGCTTCCCAGATGGCTTTTTGACCCCGGACAAACAAAGAAGCCTTTCTCTTTATTTCCATCAAATGTCTCTACGGTCCAGGCTGACTGCAAGGACAGTCCTTCAAGCCTTGGGGTTCATGGCATCTTGTATTCTGGTGCTTCCCAATGCCAAATTGCATATGAGGAAGCTTCAATGGTATCTCAAAAATGTATGGACACAGCACTGCCAAGATCTAGACACTGTCATTCAGATAATACCTTGCATTCAGAAGGAGTTTTTGTGGTGGGCTCAGGAATGTCACCTAAACATGGGACTCTCTGTGACCCGGCCAGAGGCGAGTCAGATTCTAACGACAGATGCCTCGGACAAGGCTTGGGGAGCACACCTCAATGGAAAATGGGTGCAAAACACGTGGCCTGTCAAACTCCAACATTTGCATATCAACTTGAAGGAAATGTTAGCAGTCCAGTTTGCATTGATGGCTTTCAAAGATTTACTTCACCCAGGGCAGGTGTTGATTCAAACAGACAACACTACTGTCATGTGGTACATCAACAAGCAAGGGGAACCCATTCTTACCCTCTTTGCAGGCAAGCGATGATTCTGTGGGAAACTGCTCTCAATCTACACCTCAATCTTCAGGCAAGGTTTCTACCAGGAGCACAGAACTCCTTAGCAGATGTGTTGAGCAGACAAATAGTGGATCCTCACGAGTGGAAATTGGATCCTCATGTATTTCGAAAGTTGACAGTGTTATGGGGAACTCCAGACATAGATCTGTTCGCTTCTCCACTAAATTACCAGTTGCCAAAGTTTTGCACAAAAATGTTTCATCACACAGCTTGGAAGGTGGACGCTCTATCATTCAGTTGGAACAATCTGCATGTATATGCCTTTCCACCTCTGCCTCTTATTCCCAAAGTACTTTTGAAGGTCAGACAAGACAAGCCAACCATGATTTTGATAGCACCGGATTGGCCTCGACAACACTGGTACCCACTCCTGAGGAGTTTAGTACGAGAACCTCCATGGCCTCTGCCTTTGATTCCGCACCTTCTGTCACAAGAGGACAGTCACTTCCTCAATGTCAAGATTCAGTCTCTGCATCTAACAGCCTGGCATATTCTGTTTTAGACTCTGGAGGGTCTCAGCTTCCACAACAAGTTTTGAATGTTATTTTGGAGGCCAGGAGGCCTAGTACCAGAAAAGTTTACTGATAAATGGAGGAGATTTTTATTTGGAGCAAAGGGAAGGACTTTGATGTCTCCAAACCTGATTTAAGTGTTGCTCTTCAATATCTTACTGAATTATTGGACAAGGGTTTGTCTTTCTCCTCGATAAAGGTCCATGCTGCAGCCATTTCTGCTCACTATGATTGTGACCCTCCTTTATTCTCTCATCCTTGGTTTAAGCAATTTCTTAGAGGGGCAAAGAATATAAGACCCCCACGTAGAGCTCCTACTCCTGCTTGGGATCTCAATTTTGTGTTGGAAAAACTTACTCTACAACCTTTTGAGCCTGCAGCTACTGCCGAGTTAAAGTATTTGTCATGGAAAACTGCTTTTTTGTTGGCCATTACCTCTGCAAGAAGGGTTTCTGAATTACAGGCCCTCATGGCAGTGGAGCCTTTCCTGATTTTTCATAAGGATAGGGTATCTTTGCATACTAATCCTTCCTTTATGCCTAAAGTGGTTTCTAGTGTGGCCTTAAATCAAACTATTCATTTGCCTACTTTTTATGCAAACCCCAAAATAGAGGGAGAAAATTTTGCATACTTTGGATATTCACAGGCAGTTGCGTTATTATTTGAGCAGAACCAAGGAGTTCAGACAGTCTCAGCAGTTGTTTGTTTCTTTTGCTTTGGGTTCACAGGGTAAACCTGTTTCAAAACAAACTATTTCTAAATGGATTGGGTTTTGTATTTCTTTCTGTTATTCCCATCATGGTAAGGAGATTCCTGCTGGAATCAGGCCTCATTCCACTAGGGCTACTGCTACTTCTACGCCTTTCTAAGGGGTAGCTACAAAAGACATTTTGGAGGCAGCGACTTGGAGTTCAGTGCATACTTTTTCTAAACATTACCACCTTCCTCTTTATTCTAAGTCTAGGGCTGGATTTGCCACTGCAATTTTACAGGGCATTTTAACGGCCCTACTGCTCTATGATTTTTACCATCCTCCCTTTCCCGTTGCTTTGGGATTCTACCCATAAGTAAGGACTGCAGCAATGTGAGATGAAGAACATAGTACAGTTTTGTACCTACCATAAATGTAGATGTTCAAGATCCACATTGCTGCAGTCCAATACCTCCCTCCTTCCCCACTGTTGTTTGACATGGTGCTATGCTTTAGGTGATGGTTGTTGTTGGGCATGTTTTTGGGAGGTATTCTGTTTTTGGCTGTGGCCTTTCTGGTTTGGCCTTCTGACATCTGGGGCAAGAAAAGACTGAGGATATGACGTCGGTCATGCGCCTTTATACCCTGACGCTCTGATGTCAGATCTAGGCGCCCATGACCGACGTCAGCCTAATACTTTGGTATTCGGGCCGACCGAGGACAGCGGACTACCCATAAGTAAGGACTGCAGCAATGTGGATCTTCGAACATCTACATTTATGGTAGGTACAAAACTGTACTTTCTACTTACAGAATTTGCAAATAGGGCAATGCCAGCAGCATTATTCATTTTAGATCTGGAGTAGGGACTTCATTTGTCAGCAACCTGTGGGTCTTGGATCCGATATCGGATCCGAGCCGGCAACTATTTATACAGCTATGGATCCAAGCTCCTAGCTCCTCCCCTCACCCGTAATCCCCTGCCAACCCGAAATGACCTCAGATCTAGTTTGCCGCTCTAGAGTGTGTCAGCTGGATTTTGAGCTCCTGGCAATTATTGAGATAAGTGTTCCCTTTTTATCTCTTTAGCCTTTTTTTCTGTCAGTTAATTAGTGTGTGTGTATTAGGTTTCCCTTTAGTCTGTTAATTTTTAAATTTTTAGTGATGTTCATCGTGCATACAGCTGCAGTCATAACAGATGGGTTTTCCTGCCGTCAGGCGGGTCCTCGGTCAGCCAAATTCCAACGTCTAGGTCCGGCGTCGGTTGTCGTCGCTTCTTCCCTGACGTCAGTGCGACAGGGGTATAAAAGAACCAGCCAACGCCATTTTCTTCAGTCTTTCTTGCCGCGCGGTGCCCGAAGCAGAAGCAGTTCGCAAGTGCCGGTCGGCCAGCACCTGACATTACGAATATTTTTCAACCGAAGACTTCTTGAAAGCTAAGTACCCCGTTGGGGAAACTTTTCTTGCCTCAGACTGATGTCAGACAAAGTTAATAATTGCATTTCATGTGGGAAGCAAATACCTCATAAGGATTTCCATTCCCTCTGTATACCTTGCTTAGGCCCAGACCACGACGTCTCGGCCTGTCGTTTTTGTGCTACATTCAACAGACGCACTATTAAGTGTCGGGCGGAGTTCACCCAACACTATTTTGGCAAAAAGTTTAATTACAACATGTCGGATACTCCGACTCCAATTTTGAGTAAACGACGTAAAGATAAGGACCGACATACGAGGTCCGCGACTTCTACCGACACCACGCTAAAGCCGACTACAGGTGCTCCGGTTCTCAGCAAGGTGCCTACGCAGCCCCTGACTACCGATGACACTTCATTAGCGGTGTCTTCTGTGCCCACGATCGCAGGCTCTTCGGCCCACACCCCGACTACAGATACCGAAGTCACTCTTGGCGGGGAAACTCAGAGTTCAGACAGGCCTGCCACCTCTCAAGGTGGTTTCAGGCCGCCTTCTTTTTCCATTAAGGCTTACACTAAATCTAAAGCAGCCATGCATTCTAAAAGACAAGCTCCACAGGGCCCCTCTCAAGGCCCCATGCCTAAAAAGCAGATGCTCAAAATGGCTGAGGATTTGATTACTCTTATCAGGGTTCTCAACCCCCCTCGGCCAAAAGGCCCAGAGTGGAGGAAGAATACCCTTCCTCAGACCAGGCTTCAATTACTTCAGAACATTCTGAGGACCAGGAACATTCTTACTCCCCTTTCGAAGATTCTGATGCAGAGGAGTCCATTCCCTCTGTCTCCCCCCCTGAGGATTACTCTTTGGGGAAACCTTGCATACCTTGAGGGAACATTTCCACTGGGAAGGCCAAGAGTACTCAGACTCCAAGAAAAGGCTCAGGGATTTCCTCTTGCTCCCTCAGCACAGGCCTCTGGCTATACCTCCTGTCTTAGACATACTAGATGACGTGTATTCAGAGGCCAGCCTTAACCCAGATTCTTTACCTCCAGCTCCAGTCAAGCCCGACCAATTCCTATACAAAAGCCATGCGGCTGACCCAGAAACTATTTCACAGGGTCCCAAGGGAATTAAGGCCTCCACTGCCAAAAATCCATTACCTTCAGAGAGAGATTCCAGAGCTTTAGAAAGGTGGGGGGAAAAAGGTATACACCTCGGCCACTTTAACCATGAGGGCATTAAACTGTCAGTTCCATATGTTAAAGTATCAACAGTTTTTATTATCTCAGTTGAAAAGCAAAATGTCACAACCTGAACAACCAGACTTGAAGGAGTTGCAGGATTTGTTGCATAGTGCAGAGCAAGTGGGTAAACATACCTTGCAATGTGGTTTTGATGCTTTAGAGGCCTCTTGTAGAGCTGCTGTTACAGGATCAGTCGATGCGTAGACATGCTTGGCTCAAAGAGCAAACCTTACCAGATCATGTCAAAGCTAAATTACTAGATGCACCTCTTCAAAAAGATGTATTGTTTGGTGTTAAAGCTGAGGAGGTATTAAAGAAAATGGAGGAAAAGGCAAAATCAATGCAAACAGTGAAAGATTTCCTACAGGTACAACCGCCACGTTTCAGTAGAAATTGGCCTTCAAAAAATTGGTCCTTTCCAGCCACGGACAGACCTCAAAGCGGTAGATACAGGCGCCCGAGAGGTAGAGGGCAATCTCAAGGATCATTCAGAGGCAGACAATGGCAAACACCTACACCAAGAGGGGGTGAGGATAGTTCACAGCCATTCAGAAAGCAGACCCAATGACTTTCCCCTTTGCATGCCAAGCAAGGCTCAAATGGCAGCACCTTTAGGCGGAAAACTGGCATTATTTTTGAAAAATTGGCATATTGTCACAAAAGACAAATGGATCCCTGGACATTATAGACAGAGGCTACAGATTCCACTTTCACACCCTTCCAAAAATGAGAGTCATGCCAAACCTGCCACACAATCAAAGGGCAGAGGCACAAAAACAAATTTCAGATCTCATGGACATGAAAGCTATTCAAGAGGTACCTGCACAAGAACAGGGTCAAGGTTTTTATTCCAGACTATTCCTGGTACCAAGGAAGGGCAAAGATTGGAGACCTATTTTGGACCTATCCATCCTAAACACATATTTACTCTTACCAAAGTTCAAGATGCTCACATTACAGCAGCTTCTTCCCATGCTGGGCAAGGAGTCTTGGCTGGTAACATTGGACCTCAAGGAGGCATACCTGCATGTCCCAATCAGACAGGATTGCAGAAGATGCCTCAGATTTCTTGCAGGTTCATCCCATTATCAATTCTCTGCATTGCCCTTTGGCTTATCTACTGCGCCCAGAGTGTTCACGAAATGCCTGGCATCAGTAATTGCCTTCTGCAGACTTCAAGGGATACAAATATACCCATATCTGGACGACTGCCTGATCCAAGCGGACAGCAAACACACTCTTCTGAAACACCTGGCGTTTATAATAATGTTGTTGAAATCTCTGGGATACAGAGTCAACAAAAAGATATCAAGACTAATACCCTCTCAAACAATAATTTTCCTGGGTGCCAGCTTGGATACAAACACCCATATGGCCTACCTCATGCCAGAGAAACAAGGGCAATTAACTCAGTACTTCAGAAAACTGGCAACCTTCACCAGGCTGACTGCAAAGAAAATCCTGCAGGCTCTGGGATTCATGGCATCTTGCATCCTGCTAATCCCATGTGCAAAGCTTCATATGAGGAAACTTCAATGGTACCTAAAAAACTTATGGTCTCAACACAGCCACAGTTTGGAAGCAATCATACCACTGATTCCATGTTTTCAAAAGAAATTTCTGTGGTGGGCTCAAGCATGCCAAAGAAACATAGGTCTCCCATTCTGCAAGCCTCAAGCAAATCAAGTCATCACAACAGACGCCTCGGACTACGCCTGGGGAGCGCACATGACAGATTGGTGCATTCAGGGCAAATGGTCACAAAAAGAAAAGCACCTACACATCAATCAAAAGGAAATGCTAGCAGTAATAAATGCTATTATGACTTTTAAAGACCTACTGCATCCAGGACAGCTATTGATAAGAACAGAGAACACCACAGTGATGTGGTACATAAACAAACAGGGAGGAACTCATTCATATCCCCCTGTGCAGACTAGCCATGTCCCTTTGGAACACTGCTCTGGAATTGCAAATCCAACTTCAAGCACAATTCCTGCCAAGGAAGGAAAACACACTGGCAGACAACCTGAGCAGAAATATGACAGATCCACACGAATGGAAGTTGCATCCCCAAATTTTTACAATGATAATTCAAACATGGGGAAGGCCAGACATAGATCGCTTTGCCACCCACAGAAATTACCATTTGACAAAATTTTGCTCAAGGACCTTTCATCCACAGGCCTGGAAAGTGGACGCACTCTTTCAGTTGGACAACAATGACAGTTTATGCCTTTCCACCTCTTCCACTGCTGGCCAAAGTTCTATTAAAAGCCAGAGCAGACAGACCAAAGATGATTCTCATTGCTCCAGACTGGCCAAGACAACACTGGTACCCACTCCTGAGGAGCCTGACGCATTCCCCACCATGGATCCTGCCTCTAATGCCTCCTCTTCTGACTCAGCACAACTTCAAAACTATTCACAGTCGGCTGAAAACACTCAATCTAGCCGCATGGAGGATTCCTTAAATTCACAGCAGACCCTACTCTCCAAGGAGGTGCAGGATGTCATTTTGGAGGCCAGAAGGCCTTCTACTAGAAAAGCCTACTCCGCAAAATGGAAACGGTTTTGTGTCTGGAATCAGAAAAAGGGTCAGAATCCTGGAATACTGAATTTACCTCAAATACTACAGTACCTAGCCGAGCTGCTAAGCAGTGGACTTTCATTCTCCTCCATCAAAATCCATGCCTCAGCCATTTCTGCAGAGTACAACACTGATCCTCCTTTATTCTCTCACCCTCTCTTAAGACAGTTCCTCAGAGGGGCTAAGAATATAAAACCCCCAAGGAAGCAACCAGTACCTGCTTGGGACCTCAATTTCATTCTAGAAAAGCTAACCCTGCCTCCTTTTGAGCCAGCTGCTCATGGAAAACAGCCTTCCTTCTAGCTATCACCTCAGCACGCAGGGTTTCGGAACTACAAGCCCTCATGGCTGTGCAGCCTTTCATCATTTTCCATCATGATAGAGTTTCCTTACGAACCAATCCTTCATTTATGCCAAAGGTAGTATCCAGAGTAGCCTTGAATCAGGCTATCCACTTACCTACCTTTTACCCTAACCCACAAAACAAAGGGGAGAGGCTACTACATTCCTTGGACATTCACAGACCGCTCCGTTATTATTTGGACAGAACAAAGCCTTTCAGAAAATCAGAGCAACTCTTTGTGTCCTATGCTACAGGTGCTCAAGGAAAGCCTATTTCCAAACAGACAATCTCAAAATGGATAGCCCACTGCATTCGCTTTTGTTACTCTTTTCATGGTAAAACTGTACCTACAGGCATCAGATCTCACTCCACAAGGGCCACAGCTACCTCTGCAGCTTTCCTCAGGGGGGGGTTCCTACCAAAGATATTTTGGAAGCAGCCACTTGGAGTTTTGTACATACTTTCTCCAAGCACTATCACCTACCATTATACTCCAAAACTAGAGCGGGCTTTGCCACTGCAGTCTTGCAGGGCATCCTGGCTCCACCTAGTTCCACTTAGTGCCTACCACCCCTTTATTTGCTTTGGGATTCTACCCATCTGTTATGAATGCAGCTGTATGCACGATGAACATAGTACAGTTTTGTACCTACCATAAATGTAGATGTTCGAGTGCTAATACAGCTGCAGTCCAGGTTTCCCTCCCTCCTTCCCCTCTTGGGACAGGCCTTATGGCTAACACCTCCTCATACAACCTCATTGGGGTATTCCTTTATGGTGTATTTGCTTGCAACTACTGTTTTTTGATTATATTGCATTTGCTTCATTACATAAATTTATGTTTTGCCTTCCTTCTGGGGGCACCTGACATCTGGGGCAAGAAAAACTGAAGAAAATGGCGTTGGCTGGTTCTTTTATACCCCTGTCACACTGACGTCAGAGAAGAAGCGACGACAACCGACGCTGGACCTAGACTTTGGAATTCGGCTGACCGAGGACCCGCCTGACGGCAGGAAAACCCATCTGTTATGACTGCAGCTGTATTAGCACTCGAACATCTACATTTATGGTAGGTACAAAACTGTACTTTTACCCTCCCCTCGTTGTCGTTAGAGTGTGATTGTGTGTGCTTGCGTTTGGGGCCTTGTGTGTTTGTGTACTTTTACTTAGTTTTGGGATATGTCAGAGGCCCCAAAGCCTATTTTTTCCTAAATGCACCGAGTGTGGCCATAAGCTCTCTCCGGCGGATGGCCACACTCGGTGTGTTTGGTGCCTTGGGGTTGAACACCTGTCCTCGGGATGCATGATTTGTGCAGCGTTCAACCCCAGGGCACTGAAAGAGCGGAGGTCGAAGCTGGTCCTGGCGGGACTTTTGCCCCCGGAGTCGGCTTCGGCCTCCACTACTCCCATGGCACCTCCTCAGCCTGTGGTGGTGGCCACTCCTGCCCCCCTTCTGGCCGGGATTCAAACTCCC
Source organism: Protopterus annectens (assembly GCF_019279795.1). Taxonomy (NCBI): domain Eukaryota; kingdom Metazoa; phylum Chordata; order Ceratodontiformes; family Protopteridae; genus Protopterus; species Protopterus annectens. The sequence goes on from NC_056737.1 coordinate 334,111,906, forward strand.
ACTAAAGTGCCGGAGGACAGGGAGGCCAGGAGGGAGAAACGGAGGGAGAAGCACCACAAGCGACGGGCCGAGGCCTCCGCTTCGGCCCCCCAGCTAACCGGGCTTCTTCCTCCACGGCTTCCAGGTCTCCTCCTCCTCGGCTCCGATCACCTTGTTTCTCCCCGGGACCTGAGGAGGAGGAGACCCGATCTCCGTCGAGGTCATTGAGGCGGCACTCCAGGCCTGCCTCGATGGCCTCGTCGAGATCCACTTACAGCCTGTCTGATGCAGACTTGGACCGGATGATGAGAAGGTTCATCCAGGCCCAGCTGCAGATGGGAGTGCTCCTGGTCCCACCCCTTTGGGGGGGAGCTCGACACCCTTTTTTGCTCCGATAGCTCCTTCTCCGACCCGCTTTCCAGGTTCGGAGCGCTTGGAGCCGGGCGGCGTTGGAGCCGGGGGTGGGTCGGCGCCGACAGTACTGGGTACTTCGGATCCGACCCTACCCTCGAGTCTGTCGGTTCCATCGTCGGATCCGACCTCTCGGAGCAAAGGACCGAGCTTCGGATCCGAAGGATTCAGTGTGCCTTCGGCTCCGTCCAGGTTGGAGCACACTGGTCCCTCGGATCAGATGGTCTCTGCGCCGGTTCCAATCCCTTCATCGGATCCGAGTGGGAGTCGGCTCTCTGAGCACAGGGAGAGTGGCTCCCCCTAGGCCTTCGATGTAGTGGAGAGGGCTCTGTCGAGAGCATCCAGACCTCTGGCCCTGGTCTCTGCTCCGCCCTGCACTCCCTCTCTGCTGGGTCAGGCTTCCATCACCCGGCCACAGGGACAGCCTGCTTCGATGTTCCAGGTTGTTCCTTTGGAACAGGACATTGCTGGTGAGACCTCCTCGGACAGCCCCTCCGAGGAAGTGCCTCGCAAGCATAAGTGTAAGAGGAGGCACGTGGACTCCACCGAGTCCTTAACAGAGGACACGGACTTGGATGAAGGGGAAGGCTCCCCAAGGTCACCCCCTGAGGATGTCTCCTTTGGAGACATCATGGAAATGCTCAGGCTCGGGGGGGGGGGGGGTTCTGCCCCTAAGGCTTCCTCCGACGAGTCCGTGTTCCTGGAGGCATTTGAAGCAGGCCCGTCTACCTCTTGGGTGTCCCCTCCGGCCGACCCCCTGGGTGGACCTTGTGACCACCAGGGCGTGGAAGGAGCCGGACACTGTGGAGCCAATCCCTAAATGCCCGGATAGGATTGTGAGCCCCCCCCCCTGCAGACCGGCCCCACTGGAGCAAGGGTCCTCCTGTAGATGTCATGTTGATGGCGGCAGCCACTAAGAGGGAACTAGCTCAGGAGAGCCCCTCGGTCCATCCTCCGAGCAAGGAGTCCCGCTCGATGGATTGCCTTGGGAAGCGGGTATTCAGTTCAGCGACCTTCTCAGTAAGGTCTCTGAACTACATGGCACATGTCATCAGGATGCAGCGGGATCTTATTAAAGAATACGCTGCTTCCCCCCCTGAGTCCATGTTGGCGGAGGACAAGCAATTGTACTCCACTCGTATGGCCATTCTGAGATCTATTTCTAATACCTCTATGCGGCTGTTGTCTCACGCCACTGAGGGAGCCACTAGAGCTAGCGGAGCAGGCCTAGTTATGAGACGCCAGGCCTGGCTCCGACATTGTGACTTTGCGGAGCCCTTCAAGGCGTCCTTTGCGAATGCCCCCTTTGATGGTTCTGCTTTGTTTGGCAAGACCGTTTGCGAGACACTTGTCCAGAGCGAGAAGGACGGGAAGACGTCTGCCGTCGGAGTCCGCTTCTCTGCTCCCCAGAGGTCCTTCTCCAAGAATCAAAAGGGACAGAAGAAGATGTGGTTCCGGAAATCGCAACATTCCCAACTTGCTGCGGACAACCAGTCCTTCCGTGGCAGAGGAGGACAGGGAGGACGCCACCCTAGAGGCAGAGGGGCCCCGAGAAATTTTGGGTCCAGAGAATCCTTCTCTGATCGGCCCACGCAACCGCCCTGAAGGGTTGCCAGACTGCTCCACTCTGAAGGCAGTCGGGAGGGGCGCTTCTCGAGGCATCTGGCGGCATGGGAGTCCATCACGTCAGACCGCTGGGTGCTTCGGATTATATCCAGAGGTTACAAAATCCCTATGCAACATGTTCCCAGACTCAGGAACCTCCCCGATGTGCCACCCGATCAGAGGGAGGCTGCAGCCGCAGAAATCCAGCAGCTACTAGAAAAAAGGGCCATCCAACCCGTCCCCCCAGATCAGCTCGGATTAGGGTTTTACTCCAGGTTCTTTCTGGTGCCAAAAAAGACGGGGGACCTGAGACAAATTCTAGACCTTTCCCTCTTGAACCTGTCTGTAACCAAGGAGAAATTCCGAATGGTCACTCTTCAATCCATTCTCCCCCTGTTGTGGGAGAATGACTGGATGTGCTCAATAGACCTCAAGGTTGCTTACTACCACATTTTAATGGACAGACGATCCAGGAGGTTTCTCCGCTTCCGGCTGGGAGCCAGCCACTATTCGTTCAGGGTCCTTCCCTTTGGCCTCACCACAGCCCCCAGGGTGTTCACCAAAGTTTTAGCAGTGATAGCGGCCCACCTGAGACTTCAGGGAATGCAGGTCTTCCCGTACCTGGACGACTGGCCCCTGACCGCCCCAACAAGGCATCTTCTCTGCTCAGCCAGAGATTTTTTTCTCCGCCTAGCTCCCCAGTTAGGCATCACGATCAATATGGACAAATCCTCCCTTGCTCCGACACAAGTGATAGACTTCATAGGGGCCAGATTAGATACGAGAAGTCTGCGAGCCTACCTCACTTCGGAACGACTACAGAATCTGAGATTACATGTGTGGGCCATCCTCCAATCAGAAGCTCCACCCGTGGAATTGGTCCTGAGGGCACTGGGCTCTATGGCAGCGGCAATAACGCTCCTTCCATGCGCTCGCCTAAACATGAGGGTACTACAGTGGGCACTCAAGTACAATGGTCCTTTCAGCTTCTTCCTCTCAATCACCCTGTCTCTATCAGCAAGGCTTGCAGGAGGGCCCTGTTATGGTGGTTTCATTCACCAGACCTCCATACAGGCCGCTCCTTCTGCGCTCCACCTCCTCTCGTCATGGTGACCACGGACGCTTCTCGCCTCGGGTGGGGGGGGGCATTGCTCAGGCAGAACAGTCCAAGGCACATGGAATGACACGGAGACCTCCCTGCATATCAATGTTCTGGAGATGAGGGCGGTGCTGTTAGCGTTGCAAGCACTTCACAACCTTCTTTCCGTAGGAACTATTGCGATACAGATGGACAACATGTCAGTTGTCTGGTATATCAACAAACAGGGGGGAACCAGGTCTTATCCTCTCTGCCGAGAGGCCATGAGGGTGTGGGAATGGGCGATCTCCACCAACCGCTTTCTGATCACAACGCACATTCCGGGACGGTCCAACATTCTGGCGGACAAACTCAGCCGCACTATTCTTTCCCCTTACGAGTGGTCTCTCAACTCCCGAGTAGCGAAGCAGATTTTTGCAAAATGGGGGCAACCCTGCTGCGATCTTTTTGCCTCTCCCTCAAATACGAAATGCGACAGCTTCTTCACGCTGATTCCCCCACCAGGGGAAACCCCGAGAGACGCTCTAGTGCATGCTTGGCCGCCTGGTCTACTTTATGCTTATCCTCCTCTACCCCTGATGCTAAAGATGTTACAGAAAGCCTCTCGGTTGGGGAGCAAAATGATCCTCATTGCCTCATTCTGGCCTCGGCAAACTTGGTTCCCTTACCTGTGGTCTCACTTGGTGAATCCTCCCTGGATTCTGGATCCCATCCCGGATCTAATATCCCACCCATCAGGCTTACCGACCTCGAACCTGGACAACCTGAAGCTAACAGCTTGGCTGCTCCAGTTCCACTCTTAATTAGGACTCCCGGTATCTCTTCACCAGTCAAAGCCATCTTGGTGGCAGCGCATAAACCTTCCACCAGGAAAATTTACCGCAGTAAATGGAAGCGCTTCTCCGTCTGGGCGGAACATCATAATTTGGACCCCTTCACTGCTCCGCTAACGTCCGTTTTGGACTTCCTTACCGGACTTTTTCAGCAAGGGGCTAGCTGTTCGACAGTCAAGGTACAATTGGCAGCCATCTCCCATTACCATGTAGGACACGAGACAGGTCCTTTGATGTCAGCTAAACTATGTAAAACCTTCCTCAAGGGTACTTTTCTGCTCAGGCCCCCTATCAAAGGAGCCGTACCCCCTTGGGACCTATCGCTAGTTCTTCAGGCCTTGACTGCTTCTCCTTTTGAACCAGCTGCCTCGGCTGATCTTAAATACCTGTCTTGGAAAACAGCATTCCTGGTAGCCATCACTTCAGCGAAAAGAGTTTCAGAACTTCAAGCTCTTTCCGTAAAACCCCCTTACTTGGTTTTTCATCAGAATAGAGTGTACCTCAGGACCAATCCTTCCTTCCTGCCTAAGGTGACCTCAGAAACCAATATCAATCAGTCCATTAACCTACCTGTTTTCTTCCCTAATTATCAAAATAAAGGAAGATTACAAGCTGCATTCTTTAGATGTGCACAGGCAGCTGCGTTTCTATATTCATAGGACTGCTGGTCACAGACAATCTGATCAGCTGTTCATTTCCTTTGCCAAATTCAGTTTGGGTAAAGCTGTTTCGAAGGTCACCTTATCACGCTGGATTTCCCAATGTATCCTTCTAGCTTATGAGGCTTCTGGGAGGCCCGCACCTCAAGGGGTTCGTGCATATTCCACTCGCTCCATATCTACTTCTGCTGCATTCAGATCTAGAGTCCCCTTGGATGATATTTGTTCGGCAGCCACTTGGGCCTCATCTCATACCTTTATCAACCACTACAAACTGGATGTCATTTCCAGAGGGAGAACATCCTTTGGCTCCGCAGTGCTCCGGAACATCCTTCCATGATGGCCACCCAAGATTCAGGTAGCTGGGGACTCTGTCCCATAGGTTGCTGACAAATGAAGTCCCTACTCCAGATTAAGAAGTTATGTACTCACCATAACATTCCATCTGAGTAGGTGGCTTCATTTATCTGCAACCATCCCCCCCTCCTTCCCCCTGGCCTTCAGAAGAGTTAGTTTGGTGGTATTATCCTGCCTTTTCCTGTTGGGATACCTTTTTAGGTATATATAGGAGGGCAAACTTAATCTGAGGTCATTTGGGGGTTGGCAGGGGATTATGGGTGAGGGGAGGAGCTAGGAGCTCGGATCCATAGCTGTATAAATAGTTGCCGGCTCTGATCCGATATCGGATCCAAGACCCACAGGTTGCAGACAAATGAAGCCACCTACTCAGATGGAACGTTATGGTGAGTACATAACTTCTTATTGTCTGTATTTGTAGCTTATTAGATGAACGGAGCAGTCTCGTGTTATTGTGGGGGAGGATAGAGTTTCTAAGGGCTGGAGTATTGTCCGGGTCATAGAGGATTTTGTTAGCCATTATCAGCAGGTTGTACTTGACAAGATTAGGAAATTCTAGCCATCCAAGCTATTTGAGGTTGATGCAGTGGTGGGTTCTGAATGGCAGGCCTGTAGCAAACCTGGTAATGTGATTATAACAGGTTGTTAGTCTAAGTTCAGATTTACTTATATTGGCTAGAAGGGGGGAGGCATATAGGAGTGCCGAAAGTACGTGCGAGCGAGCAATGGCTATTTTAGCTGGGGGGGGGGTGAGGAAGGCTTTGATTCTGTAGAGTGACCCAAGTTTTTTATTGATGGTCTTGATTGTCTGATTTACATGGAGGTCAAATTTTAAGTTATTGTCTATAGTGACACCCATTAATTTTGTATTGGGGTCAGGGGAAATGACTGTCCCGTCTTTTGCATTTATGGTGAAGGAGAAGGGTACATACCTTTGGGTTGGCGGGAATACGTGCATTTTAGTTTTTTTGGGATTAAGTAGCAGGCGACGCTTGGCGAGCCAGTTTTCTATGGCAGTGAATGTGGACTGGGTATCCTTCTTTAGATCAGTGGGAGATACAGCTGAGCAGATCAGAGTGGATTCATCAGCATATTGGATACAGCTGATGTTTGGTATGATAGTAGGCAGGTCATTGATAAAGATGGAAAACAGTAGTGGTCCTAATATGGAGCCTTGTGGTACTCCAATAGTGTTTGGTAATAGATTAGAGAGCTTATTCTGCCATAGGACAACCTGTTGTCTGTTATTAAGATAGGATGTAAACCAAAGAAGGGCTTTGGGATCTAGGCAGAGAGTTTGCAGGGTCCTAATCATAAGTTGATGATCAACCATATCATATTCCTTGGAATGATCCAAGAAGAGGGCAGACTAAGTGCGATTATTGCTGCGGTTATTGTTAATGGTGTTAGTGAAGGACAATAGGGCTGTGGTAGTACTATGATGTGGGCGAAAGCCATGTTGGGTATCAGCCATAAGGTGATTCTGGATTAGGTGTTGCATGAATTGTTTATGTATACATTTCTCCATAATCTTAGCAAGTGGAGAGAGTATGGCTATGGGCCTATAATTACAGTATTCATTAGAGGAACCTCCTTTATGTAATGGAAAAACATAAGATGTTTTCCAGATGTTAGGAATTTTGGCTTCAGATATGGTGCGGTTGATTAGAATAGAGATTGGATAGGCAATGTTATCTGCTGACAGTTGCAGATATTCAGCTGGGAGTTGGTCAGCAGAGAGTGTGGTGGGTTTTAGTTTTTTGATCAGTCTGCAAATAAAGGAAGTTGACACAGGCTTAAAGCTGAATAAGTTATGGCTGTTAGAGTTAGTGGTATTATAGTCAGGGGAACTTGGAGATAGTTGGGTGGCAAGAGCTTGAATAGTCTCAGTGAAGAAATTTTTAAAACTATTTGCAACCTCTTTTGGGGGTTTATTAGTGGTGGCAGCAGGTCTAGGTGTCGATGTTTTACCAGGATACAGTAACTTGTTGATCCCACCCCAGAACTTTTGAGGATTATTCTGATTAGTCATCTGTAACCTACAGTAGTAGTGTTTTTTATCTTGTAAGACAAGTCTTTTTGTTTCATTCCTCACATGCCTGTATTTATTATGATCATGGGGGTCTTTGGTATGGCGCCAGGTAGCCCATAGTTTATTTCTACAGGTTATTTTTAGTCTTGATTCTTTGGAAAGCCAAGGTACGTTTTTACCTTTTGTTCGCTTTAGGCGGGCAGGAGCATGAGAGTCTAGAATTTCAAGAAATGTATTGTTAAAATAGGTGAAAGCCTCCTTTAAAGGGAGAGTCCTTAGTTTAGACCAGTTGCAGGAGTTAAGTTCCAGTTGAAGTTTGTCTGAGTCAAGGTCCCTTTTGCTTCTAACTTTCCTGAGCAAGGGTTGTTGTGGGATAATGGCTTTTTGTTTAACTATGTAGGTAAGGAGATGATCACTTAGATCCTCGGGGAGGGTACCTGCAATGTAAATTTGGGGGTTACTATTTACAAGTATCCAATCCAGTATACTATCTTTTTGGGTGTGTTTGCTTAATCTGGTAGGGGTGACTATGGTTTGAGTGAATGCATGGAGGTTGATGTGAGTGGAGGGGGATTTTGAGGAACAGGAACCCCAGTCAATATTAAAGTCTCCCAGGACTAGGGTTTCTTGGGGGTACTGAGAGGATAGCCAGTGAAGAGTGCCTTCGAGTGTGGCTACATTGTTACCTGTGGGAATGTACATGCAAATAATGTTAATGTTTTTATTTTTGTTGAGTTGAAATTTGGTAGCTAATATTTCAGAGTTATTGATGTGAGGTGGTTGAAGTACTTCTGTAGTTACATTTAGTTCAGATTTATAAAGGACAGCTACTCCCCCCCCCCCCCTTTCCTATTAGCCCGATCCAGCCTGTGTAGATTATACCCAAGTGGTAGGATTTCATTATCGGTAGTAGAAGGATGTTAAGTTGTCAATCTCGCCTTCATTCTTGCTTGATGGGTTCGGAGCCGATCCCTCGGCTCCGACTCGGCACTTGCTAAGCTCGAGAGTCACTTTTACCAGCTCGAGGCAGCCCCATATCCCATGATGCAAGGCGGTAAGTACCCAGATCTCGTTTGCCGCTTCGCTTATGAGGTCCTCCTTTTACCAGCTCCTGGTAAGTGATTCACTTTATTAATATTAAAGCCCCTTTTTGTTAAAAAAAACACTTTATTGTTAGTTATAACTTAATTATTTAGATTTCCTGACAGAAAATCCCTGTCTCTTTTAATATTTTTTAGTCAAACTTTACCCATCCCCTCCCTGTTAGGGTGTGTGTGTGTTTATTTTTAGGAATACCTTTTTGGTATTTTCTTTAATTTAAATTTTTTGACTGGTGTGTGTGTGTGTTTTAAGCACCATGTCAAAGGAGAGGGTCTCAGGTTTTAAGAAGTGTGACTCGTGCTGTCAGAAGATGTCTCTGACAGACGGTCACACTTCTTGCCTGTATTGCCTGGGGCCTCTTCACCTGCAGGACTCCTGTGCTATTTGTCATTCCTTCAGCCAGAGAGTCCTGCAGGAAAGACGCAACAAGCTGATACTTAGGGGCCTTCTTAAGCCAGAGGGCTCTCCGGCTAAGTCGGCTCCGTCAAAATCGGCTAAATCTTCCAAGGCCCAGGCTTCTGTGTCTAAGCCTGCGGCCTCGGCTCCGACTCGTTCCGAGTCGAGATCGGCTCCGGCTGGAGCCGATTCTGGCTTAACAAAGCCTTCGGCACCGATGGCTATCGGTGCCGAATCTGCATCGACCACTTCGGTGTCGGCTCCGGTTCCGACACCCATGTGGCACAGGCATCGGTGTCGGCTCCGATCGGCTCAGACACCGTTACTTTGGTGGCTGTATCGGCTCCGGCTGGAGCCGATACATCGAGGCTTCCTGTCGGCTCCGAGAAGTCGGCTCCGACAGGATCTATAGTATCGGTTCCGATGGCTCATTCCAGGAAGAGGTCGAGGTCTCCTTCCTTGGAGCCGATACTTTCGGCTCCGGCTTCACCTCTTCTTTCGGAACGGAGCCATCGGAGCCGATCTTCAAGGTCATCCAGACTGTCAGATCATGACCTAGAGAGAGTGGTCAGTAGATTACTTAAGTCACAGGTACTGGCCCAAATGTTACATAGTCCGTCTCAACAGACGACTGTTGGTCCACACCCGTTACAATTCCTCCTTCAACTCTACCCCAGAGCTTGGAGTTGGGGTCTTCGGGAATGGTTACTGCTACGGCTGGAGGACGAATACCCCCTTCTGTTCCTTCAGCCTCTACTCTTATCTCCTCTTCGAGACCTTCCTTAGAGGGATTCGGTGGTCGGGCTTCCATGGTCTCCTCCGAGGGGGTGAGTGGCATCGGACCCTTGTCCGAGCCCGCTCTTCCCCTTGGAGCCTCGGCCTTGGTGAGCTCGGCTCCGACATCTGCCTCGGAGACTTCCCTTTCGGTGGTCCCTGGAGTTCCTAGTTCTTTGGAACGGGTTCTCTCGGACCTGCCTGGGAGGGAGCATTCGAGGTGATGAAGAGTGTGCTGGCCACTGGTATCAGTCAGCAGTCTGTTCCCGTAGCTCCTCCCTCTATAGTACCTGCTGACATCTCTGCCACTTCTCTTGCTACAGGACCCAGAGATCCTCCACCTCAGGTTTCCCCATTGGGAATTTCCCCTCTTCCGAGGATTCTCCTGATGTTTGGAGATCCTCCTAGGAAGAGGACTTGTAAGAGGAAGCATGTAGACTCCCTGAGTCTGTCACTTGGATACTGACTTTGATGAGTCAGAGGGATCCCTAGATCCCCTCTGAGGATGTCTCCTTCTCAGACATCCTAGAACTCCTGAAACAGAGGGAAACTGGCCCACCAACAATCCCTCTGAGGATGAGTCAGTATACCTAGAGGCGTTTGGATCTCGGCCCTCCACCTCCTGGGTGTCTCCGCCTTCGACCCCTTATGCAGGTTATTGCACGAAGGCATGGGCAGCTCCTGACTCTGTAGAGCCAGTCCCTAGGAGGCCTTCAAAATTTATCACTGCCCGTGTGACAAGCAATTCCTCACTAAGGGTGTCCCGCTGATGCCATGGTGGTGGCTGCGGCCACCAAAAAGGAACTTGCAGATCCTTCCGTGCCCGTCCATCCTCCTAATAAGGACTCTAGGACCATGGATAGGTACGGTAAGCGGATGTTTTCCTCAGCGACCTTTGCTATCGTCGCTGAATTACCTATGTCACTTCACCAGACTCCAGAGGGATATCCTTAAGGAGCTGGGTGAAGTAGTTCAGGATCCAACAGCTGCAGGGGCTCAAGAAAAAATTGCTTCGCAGCTAGGAACCCTCAATTCCATTGCAAACTCCTCCATGCGGCTAATATCTTATGCTGCGGATGGAGCAGTAGAGCCGCAGGTACAGGTGTGGCTCTTAGACGCCAAGCCTGGATGCGGCTATGTGATTTTGCGGATCCCTTTAAGGCGTCCTTCACAAATTCTCCCTTTGATGGGTCAGCTTTGTTTGGCCCTCAGGTGAAGGAAACCTTGACCAGGTGCGAGCAGGACGGCAAGACTCTTTCTGCTTTTGGAGTCCGTTTTTCCACCCCTTCTAGACCTTATCCCAAAGGACAGAAAGGTGGGAAAATGTGGTTCCGTAAATCCCAAGGAGTCACGCCGGATTCACGTGGTCAGTTTACCCCTAGAGGCAGAGGGGTAACAACAACAGGCGCGCTCTAGAGGCAGAGGGGTCGAAAAACCAGGGAAACAGGGAGCCTCTCTCTGACAAGCCCTTTCAGCATCCCTGAGGTGTTGCCCGGCTGTCCCTCCTTGGAGGCAGTCGGGGGAAGATTATCACTGTACCCAGAAGCCTGGCATTCCCTCACTCAAGACAGATGGGTACAGTCGATCATATCCAAGGGTTACATAATTCCTTTCGAGGAAAGTCCCTTCGCCTCAAGTTCCCTTCCAGATGTACCACCCGGTCTAAGGGAAATTGCAGAGTTAGAAGTCTCAAAACTACTGCAAAAAGAGCCATTCAGCCAATTACAATAGACCATTCAGAGCCGGAATCTACTCAAGGTTCTTTTGGTCCCCAAAAGACGGGAGACTGGAGACCAATATTGGATCTCAGCAGACTCAACAAGTCTGTCAGGAAGACAAGATTGCGAATGGTCACTCTTCAGTCAATTCTGCCCTTCTTACAGAAGGACAACTGGATGTGCTCAATAGATCTTCAGGATGCGTACTATCACATCAAAATTCACAGACGCTCCAGGAGATTTCTCCGCTTCGGCTGGGGTCCAGTCATTTCCAGTTCAGAGCCCTGCCCTTTGGTCTCACTACAGCCCCCAGAGTGTTCACCAAATGCATGGCAATGGTCACGGCTCACCTGAGACGTCAAGGATTCCAGGTGTTTCCGTATCTCGACGACTGGCTCCTGTCAGCCACCACCAGGCATCAGCTTATACAAGCCAGGGATTACACAATAGACCTTTGTTCTCATTTGGGCATCTCAATAAACTTGAAAAGTCATCCTTATCGCCCTGCCAGTCTATTACCTTCATAGGCAAACTTAAACACGGTTCGGATGTCAGCTACCCTTACAGATCAAAGAGTTTCAGACATTCAGAGTCATGTCAGGATCATTCTGGCCAACAAGAAAGTTCAGGCCAGAATGGTTCTAAAGGTATTAGGTCTCATGGCTGCGGCCATTACTCTTCTTCCCCTGGCTCGATTCTACATGCGCCTTCTTCAGTGGATGCTGTTCACACAATGGTCATACCAGCAACTTCCAATGCGTCACCAGATACTGGTGACACAGACATGCAAAGAGCATCTTGCTTGGTGGATCACATCTCCTCAGGTTCACCAAGGCAGGCAGTTTGTACCCCCATCCCCCGATAGCCACTGTCACCACGGATGCCTCCCTGATCGGGTGGGGGGGTCATTATCAGGGCAGGATGGTTCATGGGACGTGGCAGCCGTTCGAGTACCATCTGCACATAAATGTCCTGGAGATGAGAGCAGTGCTTTTAACGTTGCAAGCCCTCAACGACTTTCTTCCCGTAGGGACAATTGCAGTCCACACAGACAACATGTCTGTAGTTTGGTATATCAACAAACAGGGCGGAACCAAGTCCTACCCCTTGTGTCGAGAAGCGCTCAGACTATGGCAATGGGCGATCTCCTCTCATCGGTTTCTGGTAGCAACGCATATCCCTGGGAAAACCAACATTGTAGCGGACAGATTGAGCAGAGCTATTCTCATGCCTCACGAGTGGTCTCTCAAGCAATCTATAGCGGAAGAGATTTTTCTGGAGTGGGGTCGTCCATGCTGCGATCTTTTTGCTACTCCCCAAAACAGCAAATGTCCAGACTTCTTCTGCCTCTTCCCTCCATCAGGCCATCCCCCCAGAGACGCTCTGACCCAGGATTGGCCCCAGGGACTTCTTTATGCCTTCCCTCCTTTTCCTCTGATCCCTCAGGTTATCCAGAAAGCTACCGCTTTGAGGGCCAAATTGATTCTCATTGCCCCTTACTGGCCTCGACAAGTTTGGTTTCCGTTCCTCCATCATCACCTTTTGGTGCAGCCGTGGCATCTGGACCCAGTGCCAGATCTTCTGATTCACCAATCGGGTCAGCTGCACCGGTCAATCCCTTCTCTCAACCTCACAGCATGGTTGCTCCACTTCCTTCCTTAGCCAGGCTTCCTTTGATCTCTAACCCAGTTAGAGACATCATAGTGGCTTCACTAAAATCCTCTACCAGGAGGATTTATACAAGCAAATGGAAACGTTTCTCTTATTGGGCTAAGGCCAAGAATATTGATCCTTTACTGCCCTGTTCAGGCAGTCCTGGACTTCTTAGCAGAGATTTTTCATGCAGGCTCCTCTTCTTCCACAGTCAGAGTTCAATTGGCTGCTATCTCCAACTTTCATGTCGGGTGCAGATCATAATATTATGTCCCATAGGCTCTGCAGGGCCTTCTTGAAAGGAATTTTCCTACTAAAGCCTCCAACCAGGAATCCTCCTCCTCAGTGGGATCTAAATTTAGTGCTGACATCCTTGATTCTTCCCCTTGAGCCAGCTGTTTCTTGTTCCTGAAACATCTTTCTTGGAAAACTTTATTCCTAGTGGCTATTACATCTGCCAGGAGGGTGTCTGAACTTCATGCTCTTTCGGTTCGACCCCCCTATTTGGTTTTTCACAAAGACAGAGTATCTTTGAGAACTAACCCAACCTTTTTGCCTAAGGTCGCTTCAAAGAACAATTTGAATCAATCCATTGATCTCCTGTATTTTTCCCTAACTATTCAGATAGGGCTGAACAAAAGCTACATTATCTTGATGTCCACCGTCAACTTAGATATTATTTGGACAGAACAAAAAATTTAGAAAATCTGATCAACTTTTTGTTTCCTATGCGGATAATAAAAAGGCCTTCCTGTTTCTAAAGTGACCTTGTCCAGATGGCTTTCTTGGTCATCTCTGAAATTTATCGCTCAGGGGAAAACAGCTGTGCTCAAAACCTAAAGCACATTCAACTAGGAGCTTAGCTACTTCTACAGCTTTTCAAGCTAGACTTCCTTTGGACACTATTTGTGCAGCGGCCACTTGGGCCACTCCTCACACTTTTGTTTCCCATTACAAATTGGACTTGTCCTCCAGGGACAGAGCCAGTTTTGGCTCTACAGTCCTCAAGAGTTTGTTCCATTGAGCCACCCAGGATAGAGGTGCTAGGGACGAGGTCCCATCAAGCAAGAATGAAGGCGAGATTGACAACTTAACATTAAGAAGTTATGTACCTACCATAACGTTCCATGTTAGTTGTCTTCTCGCCTTCTTTCTTGCGACCCTCCCTCCTTCCCCCTGGCCTGGACAGACCTTGTTATAAGAAACTGTTATGCTTAAGACCATTCAGACCTGGTCCTTATTCCATCTGTAAGTTTCTTTCTTCCTTTTGGAAGTATTTTTTGCTTGGTGCTATTGCCCTTTGTCATCAAACGAGATCTGGGTACTTACTGCCTTGCATCATGGGATATGGGGCTGCCTCGAGCTGGTAAAAGTGACTCTCGAGCTTAGCAAGTGCCGAGTCGGAGCCGAGGGATCGGCTCCGAACCCATCAAGCAAGAAAGAAGGCGAGAGAAGACAACTAACATGGAACGTTATGGTAGGTACATAACTTCTTATTTTAGCCAAGTCTCAGATAGACAATGTACCTCAGGGGAATAGACAGCTAGGAGAGCATGCAGTTCATGTATTTTTGTGTTAATACTCCTAATATTAAGATGACATACCAAGAGGGAGTTTAGTAGGTATATTGATTATGTTCTTGTGGTAACAGTCACCATTAGAAGGTGAGTTGGGGGTAGTTGGGCCTGGGTTAGGGTGTATGTCTCCACTGAGTATAAGGTTTAGTCTGTACTCAGTAAGTCTCTTGAGTTTGTTTAAAAGTTTGTCATATAATTTGGATTTAGTACTGATGCGCTGGGGGTTATTACGCTGTAGGAGTGAGAATGAAGATAAATTTTGTCCTGTTTTGGTGCCCTTGTTAAATGCATAACTGAAGTTGGATAGTTTTTCAATTAGGGGCATAGTGTGTCCTACAGGGAACTGATACCTGGTGAGCTGTTGTTTTTCATACAAAGTAAGGATATAGGTTACAAGGAGGTGGGTAGTAAGGAGTATTGTAACATTATGGCAGTGTGTAGTTAGGAGGTTAACTGTTGTAAAATGAAAGAACAAAAGATTGGATAAGTTTGAAGGGAAGCAAGGTGGGTGGAGAGGTAGTGATAGTTGAAAGCTGATAGGGAGTAAGGTCAGGAGGGAGGGAGTAATGATAGAAGAGTTTATAGGTTGTAGTAATGGGGGTGTGGCTGAGTACCTATAGCTGTAGAGGTACTGGGGGCGGGTGGGAATTGGGGGCAGTGAGGGGTGCGGAATGAGCCTGAATGCAGTGAGGGCGAGCGGAGCAGGGCTCACACATTCAAGCAAGTGGTGGGCTAAGGTAAGTATCTGTTATATAAAAATAAGTTTACTCTTTTATGTCTTAATTATGTACTTATTTTATGTAAAATAAAATAGAAGTTAAACGTAGAGCTATATACTTAGCCTGATTTTTTGTTAAACTGGTATATGGGTGTTAGAATATTAGTGAGGGAGAACCTAGTGAAAATGCTATGTGCAAGAGTTTAAACTGGGTTAAATATTAGCATTCTAACTGCTAGGGCTGTTCCTTTGGTTTTAGTTATTTATAGGGAGTCAGTAAGCTATGGGGTACGAACTAGAGGTGCCTTTAGACCCAGAGCGCACAGCTACAGTATTTATTGGTTAAATACAGTTTTCAGGTCTTAACCTTAGGTGAGGTAGTTCAATCCCCAGGTAGGTGTCTTTGGGCAGAGAGTTCAGGGTTTCTCCTTTCTGGGTGAGGTTCTTTATTAATTTGTTAGAGGGGAAGCTTCCTTCTGGAAAAGAAAGAGCCATTCTTGATGATCCTCATCAGCTGAACAAGACACACAGATGCTTTCCATCATCTCACCTGTGATTTCAAACTCCAACCTTCCCATCAAAGCAGACCTCTCAATAGCTTTAATACTATTTAAAGGAAGTCTTCCTGCTCTCATCCGGTATCCAAAAAAAAAGATGTCAAATCATTACTAATGCATCAGTGATGTATTCCACGTCCCAAAGTATAGACAGACACACACACACACACACACACACACACACACACACACACACACACACACACACACACACACACACACACACACACACACAGAAGGCAATGGTTGTCTACCAGTTAACTTGTACGCATTGCTTTTGTGAAACCTTGCTCATATTTAATCTTCAGTACTTTGTTAAATAATCAGCCTTTCATCATTTTAACAGTTACTATTCAGTGTCCCAGCATGTTGCCTTTTGATGTATTTTTCCTTTTGTCTCCATTAGGTGCTGCAGATGACTATAATAGAATGTCTTCAACATTATATTCACTTGGAACCCAAGATTCAACAGACATATGCAAGTAGGAAGTATTACTATTTTTTTAATCATGTGTCTGTTAGTATCAGTCTGCCTGTTTGAATGTAGGTAATATTTTAGGTGTAATAATCAGCTTTAACAGTTACTAGTGAATGTAACTCGTATTAGTATTTCCAGGACAGAAATGGTAAATCCTTAGACATGTTGAATGTTGATTTATCTGTAGCTTAACACAAAGGTGTTCATACTGTATGTCTTTAATTAGATGAATGTTATTTTTCTAGGGAATAGCGAAAAACTAAAATTACTTAAAACCATTTAATCTTATAAATTGTTGTTTTCCACGTGATATTGTATGTGCTGGTTTATGTAGTAGTTTGGAAAATGTAGGAAGCTTCTCCTTGTATGGAAGGCATGATGAGGTCAGACCCCAGTAAAATTAACCATTTGTCTTAGTTTTGCATTCTGTTATTTTGTTGCAGTACCTTTTAAGAAACAGCACTTTATAATCATAGGGTAGCATATTTGTAGGAACCATCTTTTCTCTGGATCTGTGAAAGTACTTTATAAGAAGGTTTCTGGACCCATTGTGAGTTACTGGAATGGGAATCCAAAAAAGGCTTTTTTTGTGGCCCATGATTTCTCTGAAAAAAATATGGTTGCAGGAGACGAGAAATTCTTAGCAAAAGTTGTCACTACTTTTGCCTTTTCTGTTTGGGCAAGGGTCATTAGGTCACCTGTTTTGAACACTGCAAAACATTTAGCTGTAATACTGAGCCTTATTACTCCCAAAGTCTTCGAACTGTCCAGGGGCAATAATGTATTTTGTATTAGGTGGGTCGCAGGATATCCATATTTCCCCAAGCCAGAAAATACTTGTAATGGGGGAAGAAAGAAAGTCCCATAGGGGAAAGTGTTGGCAGTGGAAAAATGAGAGGCAAGTAACTGATCATGAAGGATCCACAGGGAAAGGGAGTATGTGGCCTTGGATACCCTTCTAGCCATACACTGGCCTTAAGGTGCCAGATCTGTTTTGCAACAGTTTTGTCAGCTCCTGTTCCTGTTTGAGTCTCCATCCATGTCAGACCTTTGGAGACAGACTGCATACTCCTAGCACTGTAGGTGAGCCAGGCCTTGGCAGTATCTCTGACTTGTTGCAAGGCACCCATATGGGGGTGGAGATGCGTAGGGTGCCATGACATATGACTGATCTTTCTAGATATTCCTGCTATTTAGTTGAGCACCAAACAAGTACGAGTTGTAGCTTCTATTGTTTTGGCCTTTCTTGCATCACTGATTATAGGAAGTTACTAGGCTATTGGCCCTGAGGCCCTTACAAGCCTAGCCAAGAATTTAGCCCATGTTCTATCAAGTCAGCACCCTACGCCACTGTCCAGCAGGGACATGGGTGGAATCCCAGGAGTGTATTTTCTTTTCCCCATCCGGTTATCCAGGTTGTGCTTAAAAAGGTTTAATGAGGTACTCTGCTTTACGTGGAGAGGGAGTCTGTTCCACAAAAGGGGGTGTGTCTGGGACACAAATCTGTCCCACCAACAAGTCCTATTGATGTCACAGACCCAAGTTGAAGTCTCGCGTGTGGGTTACTTGAGTGGAACTTGACTTGTGGATATGCAGCAGTCCCATCAGGCCAGGGTCTGAGATTTCTTTGTATGCCAGACAGAGGTCACCTGTGGGAAGTCTGTAGGAGACTGAGTAGAGGGACAGGCTTTTAGCCTATCTGTGTAAGGTAAATGTTTGAGGCCCTGGATTCTCTGGGTGAGGAATCTCCATGGTATATCCAGCTGCTGCATGTGCGTTGAGGTACATGCCGAAAAGGGGCATCGTATTCAATAATCATCGGTCTTATAAGGGAAGAATACAGGGATGTTATGACCACCTTGTCCCTGGATGAGATACCCTTACTAATGAGGTGAGTTATGTAGAAAGCTTTACATACAACGGAGGCAATATGGTGGTCAAAAGTCAATTTGCTATCAACCTGGGTTCCCAAGTCCCTCACGACTGATTGCGTGCTTAGTGCCTATCAATGTGATTGTGAGGGCGTCATTCTCCCCAAAAGGGATGATGATGCATTTTTTGGCATTCAGTTTGAGGCCATGTTTCTGGCAGCAGTCATTTGTTTGGATGAGACCCTGTTAGAGGATGTCCACATCCGTAGGGGAATTGTTGACAGCACCCAGCTTGCAGTCATCTGCAAACGTGGTCAGCCATAGCCCACTAACTTTGGCCTGCACCTCTGAGAAGTATATCCCAAACAGCAGAGGCCCCAAGACCAATCCCTGGGGTACACCGCTTGTTACAGGTCTACTACTTGAGGTGGCTTCCCATATTTTGACTAGGTGGGTTCTGTCAGTGAGCCAGTTTGCTTACCCATCTGGATTGATGCCTAGTTGCGAGAGTTTATCTGTTATTCCTGAGTGAGGAATAGTGTTGAAGTCCTTGGCTAGGTCACGGTAGGCGGTGTGCATAGTCTTCCCCTCGTCTATGGCCTTTGTGACTGTCTCAAAGAAGTCGACCATATTTAACAGGCATGACCTCCTCTTGACAAAACCAAACTGTGGGATCAAGTGTCTGTAGGTTGCCAAGGTCCTTATTAATGAGGTCCATGATGATCTGCTCCATGGCCTTGCAGATAAGGCTGGTTAGGCTGATAGGTTTATAAATTCCTGGATCAGTGGACGCTTCACCTTTTGTGCAAAGGGATTGACAGTAGCTGTCCTCCACTTGGCTGGGACGAAGCCGGTGCTCAGGCCTTGGTTGAATAGGGTGCCTAATGGTGCTGCAAGTTCCTGCCTGAGTTCATATAGGATGCAGCCTGGGATGTTACGGGTCCCATGGAGCTGTATTTTTTGCCTTTGAGAGGGCAGTGATGACTTGCTTCCTAAAGATAAGGGGAGGGGGGCAGGTACTGGGGATGTCCTGTTTTACTGATTGGTGGGGGGGGGGGGGTGAAGTTTTCACTGAACCTGTCAGCAGGATGGCTAGATCTACAGGGTTTGTGTATGTGGTGTCCTTGACCACCAGTTCTGAGCAGATCTGGGTGCTTCCCTTGAGATTGCAGACATATGTAAAGAAAGCCTTATGATAGTCTTCAATAGATGGGGTCAGTTTGGACTCTAAGTTTGCTTTGGAGGATTTCACTAGGGCTCTTATTTGCTTGTTCAGGCTAAGGAGAAGTTGCTTCTAATTAGACACATGCTCCTTGGTCCAGGACAGCAATTTATTCCTGTTATAGATTTTATTTATTGTAGATGTCCACCAGATGGGTTTACTCTTCCTTGAAGAGGAGGATTTCATCCTGTCTGGTATTCCTGATTCCATACAGATATATAAATGCTCAATGCTCATATAGTACTTTGGTGTAAGTTTGGACGTATGTGCCAGTGTTTGTGGAGGGGGAGGGGGCTGTGAAGCTGTTTATACCTTCCCTCAGGAGGTTGTAATCAGCTTTGGAGACATTTTTTTGTTTGACCCTATAAGGAGGGGAGGGGTTTGAGAGATGGTGACTTCAAAAGTGACTACTTTGTGGTCGGATCTTATCAGGGATGATGACACTGTAGGGATGCTGCAGTGGTTACTCATGTTGGTTAATACCAAGTCCAAGATATTTTCACCTCTTGTAGGGGTATCAGCCAACTGGTCCTAGGCATTTGCATTGACAAAATCAAGGAATCTCTGGACATTTGTGTTTTGGCATGAGTATTTCTTCCAATCTATGGTTGAATAGTTAGTCGCCCATGATCAGGGTAAAGGGTTGAATCTTGATAAATTCGAAGAGGTCCACATAGGTAGAGTGGGTATTTTGAGTCAGAGTTGGAGGCCTGTAGCTAGCTATGATTTGAGTAGGGATCTTGTCAGTTAACTGCACCTGGAATATTTCCTGTGCATCATACTGTTTGACCAGACTAGAGGTGTGTATGTCTTTTATATATGTTGCAACTCCACCTCGTTTTGTTTTGCTGCCCACGGCTTTAGGTCTGAATGAATGATAGGATGAGTAATCTGGTATGGCTGGGGTGCTCTCTGCAACTTTGAACCAGGTTTCTGTGACTGCACAAATGTCAGCTTCTTCCAGGGTTAAGAATGCTTGCAGTGAGTGTAGTTTCATATTTAGACTCCTAGCGTTTAGCAGCATAACCTTTGATTTACGTTTTGATGAAATTTTCATGTTGGTAGTTTTGACCGCATGACATTACCTAAGAAAGGCACTCTGGGGGAGGCAAGAGCCTTTGCCAGGACCCTGAAGCCCAAGGGAGACAGATGAAGGGCATCTCTGGCAAAGCATTGTGGCTTGTTGATCATATTGTCCCAGGCTGTCAGATACTGGATCTGCTTTGAATGACACCAGAAATTAAGCCAGTTGGTTAGTCAGTCATTTTCTATTTGTATTGAGGCAGCATTCTGGGTGATGGTAGAATGCTGCTTATGGCTAAGGACTTACCTGCCTGGGACACATACTAGCAAGCTCGATCATGTCTCTCATCATATAATCCAGGGAGGTACATCTCAAGTCATTCACTCCAACATGGACTGTGTGATAGTCATAACAGTACCTGTTGAGAGACTTGAGTGCATTGGTGATGTCGCGGATTCTGGCACCTGACAAACAACCCTGGCTTTCTCCTTATCCAGCCTGGTGAGGGGCACATCTGTGTGTCTCACAATGGAGTCTCTTATGACTAATATGTTGGGTTTATGTTTAGGCCTTAGTGGCTGTGAGACACAGGTGTGTGTGGACTATGTGTGGTGTGGTGGGCAGTGGAGTTTGCATGCGTTTATGCCTCAGAGGTCTCTCTTGTTTGGGTGTGCTTTTGTTGAGGGCCTCCGCATATGTGGGAGTGTGTTGTGTGGGTGGTGGTTGAGGTGTGGTGTTCATGTTACCAACCTGCTCAGTGCCAGATATACTGGTTTGTGGAGGAGAGATCAATGACACTAGGTGCTTGATGTATTTGCATCTCTCTCAAATTGTATTCCTAGGTGGTGATAGTACAGGGTTGTCCGTGTACGTGAGGCAGTTGCTACACTGTCTCAGGATGCCCATATCGACCAGACTGGCAGGAGAAAATGTTGGAAATTGTCCATTCATATTTGTCAGAAACTGAAAGAGCGAAAAAGGTAAAGGGGAAGAAGAGTCTATGAGTAGTCTTTTTGGATTATTTTGCCTGATTGTGAGCTGTATCTGCCTAAACTACTGGACTGGTGTGGCTGCTTTCCTTGTTGAGGTTCGTTTATTGCAGCGTTTGTTTTTGAGTCTAGGAGTAGTACTACTAGATGATAACACAAGTGCTACTAAGGGAAAACTTTTATAGCTGGAATACCTCAAAAAGGGTTAAAAACCATGCAGCGGAAGCTCTGGATACCGCAGGCCTGTGTCTAGATTATGCTATTCAATTTTAAGGTTAAGAACTCATCGCAATGAAGCACAGATTAATCAGTTATAGTTAAAAGAATAGAACTCACAGTATGAAAAAATACAGTTGAGCAGCAACGAAATGCAGGAAAATGCAGTTAAACAGTAATGAGTTGCAGTAGATAGCAATGAAGTATAGTTAATCAGTAGATTGCTTTGAAACAGTAGCTCACAAGTTACAACAGTAACAGACAGCACAAATAAAGCAGCGTAATAAATACGGCAAACTAAATGCAGTTGAACTCCTAAGCACAAATCAGCAAAATGAAGTAGAAAGAGGTACTTTTTTTTTTTTAAGTAGAAAGCGAAGAGATAGAAGAAAGTGAGATGATTCGAGGTTCAGAAGCCAAAGGGGTTGGCCTTTACTAAGTTCTCATTATAAACAGTAGAATGAGCCGATGTAATGTGACCCGGGGGAGTGTCCAGTATCAACTTTATACTAGAGGCGGGTGACTCAAAGCCACCAAGACTTAAGACCTCCACAACAGCTGGGCGAGTTGGTGGGGCAAAAAACAGTTGCACAGATTACACAGATATACAGTAAAACAAAAGTGCAGAAACGGTTGAAAATAAGCACTTATCATTTTCCAGTATCACAGCAGAGCAAATGGCAGAAGGCCTCACACTGCAGCTCTGAACAACTTGAGGAAATAAGTACAACTGGTTTTAAAACGTTGGCTAGTAAAAGCAGAGAAACAGAAGCCAGCCCAATTATCCAATCAAAAATAACAGTGCTGCAGGAATGCTTTTAGCTGGATCAAACTAGACTGATTCTTTCTGCCACACACAAAACAGCTAGGCCTCTCTAGACAAGACTTTCACTACAAGCTCAAAAGGTCACAAACAGTAGCAGATCTTCAGCTTTAACAGGCAAAAAAAAGGAGACAAAACAGTTGTACTTGACAACCTGATCAGCTGGTATTCACCCTGCTGGCATCCGCCTTATTTTACTGCAGGTTTTGATTACAAAAAGTTCACATAGGAATGTGTGGTAGTCTTGCAGCAAGTTAACCAACCACACACAGTACATTTTTGTTTCTGGCTTCTGGCACTGTTGATACTGAATAGGAAAAGGGGAAGGATTTAGGAATCTAATAAGATATTTTTTATTTATTTGATAATAGGGTGTATTTTGCTGAGTTATCCATATAGATATAGAGCATCATGTAGGAAGTATGTGATGAATCAGATTGGTGACACTTGCTACAGATGGCTATGTTGTAAAGGAGTGGCAGTCTGGCATTGCAGTGTTACTGTGCAATGTATTCCAAAGATCATTAACTTTATTTAACTAGCATTGTGTTGATGGACCTGCAGTGAATGACTGTAGAACACAAAGCAAGATTTTTTTTTTCTTTTGTTGTTATGCTTTTTTTTTCCCTTTTATGCATAGTGTTGTCTGATTGTGTGCTTCAGATAATTTTGGTGAAGTGGTTCTAGTAGTTTGTGCGTATATACATTCTGGCAAATATGAACGTTTCTTGGGAGTGTGTTTTGTGAGTATCATAGCTCTTTCTGAATTCTTTTGTTAGCTTGTGTATGGAAGGTGATCTTTTAGATGAAAGTATCAGAATGAGCAAATTCAGGATGACTTGATTTGCAAGATGACTGGTGTAAGTGTCTATTTCAGACATAATATAGTTTAATATTTAAGAAGAGATGGTGACTAAAAGCTGTGGAAGTCCACCAGAGCAGAGCAAAGCTTTCTGCTCACTTTGTCAGAGTTGTGCTGCTTGGTAAAATGGGATTCCACGTGCAAAATTTAGCTTGGTTCTGAATTCCTTTAATTGCGTTTACAAATTTCTATTAATCTACCGTTCTGGCTTCTTGTTAGAGCAGACTATAACCACATAGCAGTGAGCTCAAGGTTACTAACATGCTGTTACCTGCCCTTTGAAATGAATAGATGTATGTGGCTTAAAGACTTGCACACTTACTCTGCTGTGCTCATAAAGTGCGTGGTGCAAGCTTTTATGAATTCTCATATTCAATTACTTCCAAAGTCGCATGGTTCTCTACATTGTGCAGAGGTCCAGTATACCTAGGCCACACCCACAGTGCTATATTTGCTTGTGACTCCAAAATACTGAGTAACATGGTGTTCATTTGCAAAACACTACACCGTAGCAAAATTGTAGCAAAATCAGGCTTTTTAAGAATAACTGTCTTGCATACTACACAAGATCACGCAAAGAAGATTTACATAGTTCAGTGATGGCGAACCTTTTGGGCTGTGTGTCAAGAATGTGGAAAATGCCTATCTTGACTCTGCTGGTGTGTCACCCCCCCCCCCCCCCCCGCTTCAAAAACAAAAGAGAAACAATTCTTTATGTATTCATTTATTTAAAAAATAAAATACAGTCCAGTTTGTGTGTTGCTATGTATTATAAAAGTAAAAGAAAAATCAGTGACTTATAGTAGAGAAAATGATATGCGCACTGATAATTGGGCTTAAAACAATGCACCAAAAATTACCCTACTTTTAACAGTAATTTTGAATTGAACTAAAAAAAAATATGCAACACATTGCATTTGATTTGATTAACGTCAATTAATGACTTTTTTGTTGCTGAGTTTTAATAGATAAGTACAGGGTCACCCATTTCTTATATTTCTGTTCATTCAGTTTCTTTGATAACTCTGGTGTTGGTGAATCCTGGTGTCTCACCCAAAACTTCGTGGCATGTCACCTTTGACACGCGTGTCATAGTTTCGCCATCACTGACATAGTACATACATTGTTTGCAGTACTTTTATTAAATTCACTTAAGACATAAGCAAACGTACAGTAACAAAAAAAGTTTTTCCATTTTAAATGCAATGTACATCGCATATATTCTTTGTTGCTACTATCAGTCCAGCATTACAAAAAAATTCTGAATTCCTGCCTTCCATTAGTCCTCACTCCTTCTTCTGAACATTATTTTGCATCTGTTGTTCCCACGATATTTATTTACTTCTGTGTAATTTGCTCCTTCTCTTTTCTAAAGATGCCTCTCCAGTTTTTCTCATAATATTCAGTACTTCAGGTACAGTTGGTTTAGGCTTTGTTTTCCATTTTCTAGTAATTGCTGTTTCGGCAGCCAACAGAAGTAAACTTAAGACCTTTCTGTCTCGAGGTAGTTGGGGTCCTATATCCCATCTCAAAGGAATCATTTCCTTACAGCCATTTGCTCACCCAGTATTTCTGATAGAGTACTGTGTGGGAATTTTTAAAATCTGTCAACTCATTATACCACCAAAACATGTGATCTTGAATTACCTCTTTCTTCTCCATCACACTTCCAACATTTGCTGTCTACCTAAGGAAAATTCTTAGAAATCTGCTTGGAGTACAGTAATACCTATGCAAACACTTCAAAGCCAAGATCCTAAACGTTCTGGAATTGACTGTATACTTGGGAGCCATACATGTACATTCTTGTTGTTTTCTTGTAAATTGCTTTCCCACTCTGTCTTCCTAATCTTTTCCAACCTCCCCTGATTCGTATTATCATGCATTGTTTTATATGCTGTACTAATCCCTTTTTAATAGCTGCTAATGTTCTTGATTCAACTAAAAATTGTACCAGAGCGGCTATTTCACTTAAAATTCCCGTATCACTTTCAGTTTGCCTGTACACGGAGATCAAGCCCCTATAGGGAATGCATTCTCAAGGCTGTAGTCCAAATATCTTCTTGTCTTCATCCCAGTCTATTAGCTTTCCTGCTTGAGTTATTTGCTCCCAATATCTTGGTTTCTTTGCCAGGTTCTCCAGTAAATTCAGTCCCCCTCTTGCCTATTTTCTGTAGACCTACTTGGCAGTCATCCCTAACGTTAAAATCTC
Organism: Protopterus annectens; assembly: GCF_019279795.1. Lineage (NCBI taxonomy): Eukaryota > Metazoa > Chordata > Ceratodontiformes > Protopteridae > Protopterus > Protopterus annectens. The sequence goes on from NC_056737.1 coordinate 334,137,072, forward strand.
ATTTCTCCGATGTTCTTCGTGTTTCACTGTTGCAGTCATTACATTTGGGTTATCCTGCTGGCAGGTTTCCCTCAGTCAGCCTGAATTCCAAAGTCTTGGGCGGTTGCTGTCTCCTCTTCCCTGACGTCAGGTTATCAGGGGTATAAAAGATGCAGCCGACCCCATTTTATTTAGTCTTTCTTGCCGCGCAGTGCCTGAAGCAGAAGCAGTTCAAAAGTGCCGGCCGGCCGACTCCTGAGATTTTCATGTTAGAGTTTCAGATTCGAAGTCTTCATTAAAAGTTAAGTACCCCGTTGGGGAAACATTTTTTTTGCTCCAGACCGATGTCAGAAAAAGTTAATTGTATTTCTTGTGAGAAGCAAATACCTCATAAGGACTTTCATTCTTACTATATTCCTTGCCTAGGCCCTGACCATGACGTTGCTAGTTGTCGGTTTTGTGCTAGATTTAACTAACGCACTATTAAGCGTCGGAACGATTTTGCATTAAGCTATTTTGGGCGAAGATTTAATTATGCAATGTCGTCGGATAGCCATCCGACTACCGGAGTTCACAAAAAACGCAAAGAAAAAGAAAAGGACAGGCAACCGAGGTCCAAAACTGACTAAGCTTCTCCTAAGCAAGTCACCGGTTCTCAGTGAGGCGCTTTCGCAGCCCCTGACGCCCACTACTTTAGAGTAGCAGGCCACTACTGACTCCCACGTGGAGTCGCCCAGGCTGCAGGAAACTGAAGGTATTGGAGCCTCTGAGATTATTCCCTCAGATGGGTCCGGAGCCGCTGAGCAGGCATCGGCTTCTGAGGGTTTATTCAGACTTAGACAATTGTACATTAAACCGACTTCAAAGACTCCATGCCCAAAAAACAGATGCTCAAAATGGCCGAAGACTTAATTACCTTGATCAGGGGTTCCCATCCCCCTCCTGATAAGAGGCCTAGGCAAGAGACAGACTATGAATCTTCAGATCAGTTTTCCATTTCTTCTGATTCCTCTTCTGATCAGGAATGTTCTCTTCCCCCCATGAGGTTTCTGATGCTGAAGAATTGATTCCTTCAGCTTCTCCTCCTGAGGACTACTCTTTTGGGGGAAACCTTGCATACCATGAGGGCGCACTTCCAATGGGAGAGCCAAGATTTTTCAGAATCTAAGAAAAGGCTCAGAGACTTCCTTTTACTACCTCAACATGGGCCTCTGGCTGTTCCACCTGTATTGGACATTGTAGATGATGTTCTCGGAGTCTAGTCTGACCCCTAACTCTTTACCTCCAGCTCCTGTTAAGCCGGACAGATACTACAGGGTCCCTGACTCTCATAAATTCCTTTACAAAAACCCTACTGCAGACCCAGAAACTATTTCTCAGGGTCCAAAAGGGGTCAAGGCTTCTACTGCAAAAAATCCTACCCCCTCTGACAGGGATTCTAGGGCTCTGGATAGATGGGGAAAAAGATTTACACATCTGCTACTTTGGCTATAAGGGCCTTAAATTGCCAGTTTTATATGCTCAAATATCAGCAATATATGACAGCACTGCTTAAACAGAAAATGATGGCAAATTCTGAATGTGCAGAAAACAAAGAAATGCAGGATTTATTGCATGCAGCTGAACAAGTTGGAAAGCATACATGTATCTAGGAGGGATTGTTAGGGGAAGGGAAGTCTGAATGAGGGGGTCAAAGCTAGATGTGGAGGTGCTACAGCAGCTGGAACAGAGTGCCAAGGCTAGTGTGTGACAGAAGAATACCAGTGAAGCTGAAAGGTAAGGTTTATAAAACCGTGATACGGCCACTGCTTCTGTATGGCAGTGAAACCTGGGTAGTGAAGCCAGATTTGTTGGTGAGAGGTGATGGAAATTAAGTGTATGAGACTGATTGTAGGATACATGCTGTGGGACAGATGAAGAACTGCCGACATCAGAGCAGAAGCCAAAGTAGCTCTAATTACAGAAGAAGTCAAATAGAACAGATAATGGTGGTTCGGTCACATGTGCTGGAAAGCCGAGACCATTTAGTTAATCAAGTGAGGTGGCAACAGTAGAGGTAGTTCTCAACAGTATAAATGACACCCCAACCCTATGTAGAAAGGGGGTTGCTATGATGATGATTATTTATCCTCACAATTTGTGTAGTTTTCAGAAGAAAGACGTGACATTCAACTCTGAGGCCTAAAAAAGCCATGAGGTGTAGCCCAGCAGTTGGAGTTTGATCAATGGTCCCAGGTCAATACGACCATCATGGAGGAGACTAAAAGGTGGGGCCTGTTCTGATGGTTTGGACAAAATGTCAGGGTTGTTCAAAATAAGTCAGAGATGGACCAGATTTATAGGTGAATAGCACTTTACAGAGAATATTGAGCAAACACTAAATGTGTACTTTGCTCGGTTGTAACCTTCTGTAATTGGTTTGAGGGGTGCTAAATATTTCATTTTTACAGTGGAATCTCAGGCTGTAGAACTCCCAAGCCCAGCTCATTGATGTAGAGGACAGAAGCTGGTGCAAAATCATTCAATATATACTGTCTGAGTGGATAGGATTGACAGGAACAAAAGTTGCATATACATAGTGCACAGATTCTGTAGCAGCAGTTCCAATGGAAGATACTTTGATGTTATGTTATTCAGACTTGATATGTTTACCGTTCCTGAAAAAAAATGACATTGTACGTCTCAGGCAACAGTTACTACGGTTGGTAACAGTTGAGTCATGCAAGATGACCACTCTTCTTCATATTCACAGAAGCAGAGATGCATTCAGCCAAGCTATTAAGCTCTGTAGACAAGGATAGTTTAGTTTTAAACATTATCCTGCAGTTTTGAAATTGTTCTTAGCAGGGGACTCTGTGACATTTTGTAGACCCTTCAGGAGACTTGAACAATGCACATGAATTTGGACTGACCCTTCAGGAGACTTGAACAATGCACATGAATTTGGACTGAAGTAGTCAGAGAGCAACAGGGCATTGTACAAGCTGCAAACCATAAGCCGGTAATCCGAACACTGAAGCCCTTTCCTTTGCTGTGACCAGGGCACAAACAGCATGATTGTCCGGTAGCCTCATAAGACTGCGTTTACATGGCAGACACACTGAAATTAACTGAATATGTATACCGGTTTCATTACAAAATGGATGAAAAATACTGATGCATTCAAAACAAGAGTTTGAGAAATATGATTTTCATCATAGCTATATGTCAAAGGAAAACTCCACCTTAGAACTCAAACATTTTTCATTGCATCTGTTTTCTGGGCTATTTTAAAGTCTCAAAATCACTCCAACTGCTTTTACAATTTTAACGCGTTTCCTTCAAAGTGGTGGATGATGGGACCTGGCTTGGTAACATGATCTTGTTTTTTTGCTTTCATTCCTTCCCAGAATCCATTTCAAGACCTGCTTAAATGAGCCATGGCATTAAGATAGAATGGCAGGACTGTGAAGCGCCGTAGTCTAAACACACCTTCTGTAACAGAGCTTACTTCTATGTTTCCCTGACTGAGCCTCATTTGTGTCTGTCAGAGCTTGCTGTATGCTATAAATAGCTGTTAGCTACTTCTAGCAAAAGAAAGTAGGTGAAGAGGCTTTTGAAAAGGGATTATTTTGTAGTTCTAAAGGGATTGACAGACCTTCCCCCACACTCATGCTGAGGTGTGTGCTCACTGCAGTAAGTGATCCTTGCTGTACATTTACAGGTGACAAGTAGACTTGGTTTGCTGTCTTACTGCCTGCTACTTCCCAATGCCTTCAGTTGGAACTTGTTGCTCTCGCGCGCTCTCTCTCTCTCTCTCTCTCTCATGAATGATGCAGAATTAAAATGTGCTTTACTAGTTTCTTAATTATTTCTGTCATGTTCACCCTCCCCTCCTTTTTTCTCTATTTCATATTTATTTATGCTTTGGTAACCAGGAAAGTGAACTGGTCCCAGGAACCTTTTCAGCTACAACTCTGGCTACATTGGCAAACATCATAAGTAATACATGCACTTAGCAATAGAGAGAAATAAATGCTGACATAAAGACATTGGCTATGTGTTGCACATATAATCTTTGTCAATGTGTAACAGTGAGTAAGTAAAACATTAAACAACAATGCGGTGGTGCAGCGGTAGCATTGTTGCCTCACAGCAAGAGGTTCTCCCGTTCGATTCTCGGCCGGAGTGGGGGAGTGCCTTCTGTGTGAAGTCTGCATGTCCTCCCCACAGTTGGGTGGCGTTCGAAAGACATGCGTAAATGGGCGTGCCTTCGTTAAAGGTTGGATGTCGAGCTGGCACCTCAGTGTTCGTGAAAATCTGCTGCGACCCCTAACCGGGAAAAGCCGAAAGACAAGCAACAACTAGAATGTATACATTAATAATGTTTAACATACTAGCGTTAAGTTTATTATAAATGGTTTGTATGCACCCATATTGCACGCACAAATATATATAAAAATGCGTGTGTTTGTGTATGTATGTATATGTATATATATATATATATATATATATATATATATATATATATATATATAATGTATGCACAAAAACGTGTGTGTATGTATGTGTGTATATATATATATATATATATATATATATATATATATATATATATATAAAACAATAAAAATAACAGAAGACTAGTTTATATGCCTGTGTATGTACTTCATGCCTTTACAAAAAAAAAAAAAAAAAAATCAAAGTGCAAATTTTGTGCAACTGTGTTTTTACACATAAACACACACACACACATATATATATATATATATATATATATATATATATATATATATATTTGTGAGTGTATAAAAATGTATGTAGCATGTAGAATAGTATATGTGGGATGCCGTACTGTGTTTAAATGAATGTCTGACAGTGTGCACTAATTTAAACACAGTTAAGTATTTGTTACTCATCCTTTATCATACATGATGAACAGGTGGGGTAGTTAGTTTTATATGCTTTATTACAAAGAAAAACAGGATGGATAGCAGCAGAATAAAATATAAACAAACTGATTGACAGACTACACAGACATCAACAGCTTATTACAAAATGGCAGTCTGGCTCACACGTGCTTAGTATTTATAAACGTGTGCAAGCCCATGGAAAGCTTCTTAAAGGTATACATACATATTGATCTACATCCTCCCTGTTTAATGAATTGCCCATAATAAAATAACATTTGAAAAAGACATGCAGTTGTACAGGCACCAAGAAATAAACACAAGTTGCTGTGTATATGGAACCTGGTCTGGAAATGCGACCTTATCTAGTCGTATAGCAGTCAGAAATGGGTTTATCAACCAGGACAGTTGATTCTTCTCAGGAACAGGGATATTTGCTGGAACGTCCTCTGGAACTGGAACCCTGGATAACTCACTCTGAGATCTAGAGTCTTTCTTGCAGGTGTGATACTTCAGTACAGGCTCGTGCCAAATGTTTCCGATTCCTTCTAATCTCTACTCCTAGTAATTCCACAATGTACAATCTCCGCTCTGGAAGCACACTTTTCACAACTCCAATCTGATCAAAACCTTTTGTCGTCTTTATCCTCATCATCTCCCATTCTCGTAATGGATTGATCTGCTTGCTGGTCTTGTCATAAAAGGACTTCTGGGATGAGTGCTTCTTCAACAGATGGACTTTCACTGATCTGTTCTTGACACGTGGCACCAATAGATTGCTGCTAATTGGTAATGTGGTCCTGGTTTGTCTTGACAGATGTCTCTGTGCAGGTGAACCAAGATATTTATCACGAGGAATATTTGAGATTCAAGAGATTCAGGAAAACGTCTCTATTGTCTCATTTCAACTTCTCTAGTAACTGTTTTGCACTTTGAACTCCATGTTCTGCCAATCCATTCAACTGTGGATACTCGGGGCTACATGTAACATGAATAAAATCCCACTCATCAGCAAATCTTTTGAACTGCTGGCTTGTAAACAGTGTGCCATTGTCAGTACCAACTTTGTGCGGACTAACATGGACTGCAGAATGATGCTTCAACTTAGTAATGACAGTACTGGATGCTAGATTAGGAAGTAGGTCAGTCTCGAACCAACTTGAATAAGAGTCTACTAACACCAAGTAATGTTGACCAGTCCAGTCACAAATGTCTAGATACTATCAACCAAGGTAGTTCAGGAATCTGGTTTAGCTGAAGTGGTTCTTTCTGTTGATGTGGCTTAATACTATTTACAGACAGAACAAGATGAAACTACTCTGTCAATGTCCCTTGTCTTAGAAGGGCAAAATACTAATCCTCTCACCCTTTTGGTAGGATCTGCTCCTGGGTGGCCATGATGCAAAATGGTGATATACTCTTGTTGTAAGGATTTTGGAACAATCACTTTCGAACCTTTCATGATACCATTGTCAAACAAAATCTCATCCCTTTAAGGAAAATAAGGTTGCAGGTCTACTGGTAAACAAGATTGATTTGACAGCCATCCTCGATTGATAAAGTGGTTGAGCTTCTGAAGAATTGGATCTGAAGCTGTGTGACTTCGAAGCTCATGAAGATGTGCGGAAGAAAAAATTCTCACTTCCATGCTTCAAAGTCAAGTTTCTCATTTTCATGCTGTTCAGTGGTATTTCTGGGTGATCTGGACAAAGTATCAGCAAGATAAAGAAGTTTACTTTTTGTGTAGACAAGATTGAAGTTGTACTTTTGTAATTTCAACATCATACGTTGTAATCTGGCAGAAGCTGTATGCATAGGCTTTCTCAAACTAGTGACTAGAGGTTTGTGATCAGTTTCAATCTGAATAGGTCTACCATAAATATAATCATGGAATTTCGAGCATGCAGACACAATTGCCAAGAGTTTTCTCTATCTGAGCATACACAGGCTACTTGGTCTATCCTCTTGAAGAATGACTACACCAAGACCAAATTTCGAAGCATCACAAGAAAGAGTTACTGGTTTGTGAACATCATAATATCTGAGAGTTGGTGGACTGGCAAATCTCTGTTTCAGGACATCAAATGCTCTTTGGTGGTGGTGTAACCAGGACCAGGATACATCTTTGCATGTCAGCTCTCTGAGCGGTGCTGAAAGTTGGCGCAAGTCTGGAATGAACTTGCATTGGTAATTAACCATGCCAAGGAAACGTTGTAGGACTTTGAACATTGTCTAGAGCTGGCATGTCAAGAATTGCTATTTGCTTAGAAGGATCTGATCATAAGCTTGCACTGGTGAACAAATAACCAACATAAGTAACTTCTCATAGCCTGAATTTGCACTTCTGAGGATTCAGCTTAAGATTCACTTCACGTGGTCTTTCAAGAACTTCCTTGAGGTTTCTGTCATGCTCTTTCATCATTACCTCCTACTAAAATATCCTCTACTGTAATAGCACATGGATAACCAGAAAAAAATTTGATCCATGGCACACTGGAAGACTTCACTGGCAGAATTTATCCCATATGGCATACTCAAAAATCTGTACCTGCCAAAAAGAGTACTGAAAGTGGTTAGCAATGAAGATTTGTGGTCAAGCAAAATTTGCCAAAATGAACTCTCTGCAAACAGAAAAAAAAAACAGCAGCATTTGCCATAAGAACAGCGACTACTTTGACTGTATGCATTGGATGATGTCTTTTCAGTGCTATGTTCAAATCTCTTGGATCAATAACATATTCTGATATAATCTGAGTTTTTCTTATGAGCTACTACCATGGAAGATGCCCCATTCAGTAGGGGTAGACAAACCTACTAGACAAATCACACCTCATTTTGTCTAGCTCAGCCTTGTCTCTGTTCTACATAGCGAGCTTTCCAGGCTACTCTGACAACTGGCCTAACCTGTGGGTTGAACTCCATGGAGTACACAACTGGGAGCTTGCCTAGTTTGTCTTCGAAAAGATCAGCATAGGTAGAGAAAATAGATTGAACGAAATTAGAACAGTTGTCAGTGCACCAAGTTAATAAGATTGCTACTTGCTTCTCTTTCTGCAGTTCTGTCCTGTGTGTTTGGAGGGGGGGGGGGGGGGGGGCTTGAAAGTGGTAAATGTGTTTGATATTTTTGAAAAAATATTTTCTGACTCTTGTCTAAATGTCACAGAAATCTTTGATTAATACATTTAAGTTCTTAATCCATAAACTATTATAAATAACCATTTAAAGCTTAGCATTTCAATACTGTGATGCTGCTTATGTAAATTTGTCAGAAGAGGTGACAACTTCCTTTAAACCTCTGATTGATCTAATTGATTTGTTTTGCTATGAAAGGGGAGTGTTAAGTTATGTTCCTCTCTGCAATAAAAACAGTGGAAAACAGTTCCACAACTTTCCTTCTTTTTTATATCGGCTGCTGTGTTCCTGACAGTAGCAGGATTATTTGCCCATCTAAGACTGACAACAGTACCTGTGACAGGGTAAACTACAGATTTAACTGCGTCTATGACATGTAATACAGGTGGAGACTAATTCTTCTGCAAAGTATGTAAGAAGGTAAACTTAAAAAAAAAAAAAAAAAAGTAGTTGGGCTTTCCTTTGATTCCAGTGCAAGGAAATAAAAGTTTTTAAGAAATACTTCTTATTACTAATTTCTTTTTACTTTCTGTCAAAACAATATCACTTCTAAATGGCTGAACGGCACAAGACTGCAACAGATGGAATAACTTAAAACTACCCTTCCTATCGAAAGTGGGTATAATTAAAATGAATGTACTATCTAGATTATATATGTTCATGACCTCCCAAGTTGATAGTACACAACAAATTCATTAAAAAAAACTACATACATTCTTAGCCAAATTTATATGGTCTCCCAAATCTGTAAGGATATCATACTACAAATTAACACAACCGAAACTAAATTGGGGGAGTCAACCTTCCAGACTTTGGACTGTATTATCACGAGTAGCAGAATAATAAAAATTGCTGAACATAAACCAACAAACAACATATGGACACATACATATATGGACAAAAATATACCATACCAGGTTAAATCAACCTATTTCATCCCCAAAGCACTTCCAGATCTTTGTAAAAAAAAATAATTAATAACTGTAGATGATTGACCCAATAAAATATTTCATCCCCAATATACAAAAACTGTTTAGAACATTAAATCTATATGATGTTATGGAAACTCTACAATTCCTACACCTTAATCCAGACCTAAAACTCAGTGATTAACCAAATTAATTTCCAATACTGAAAGGCAAGATAATTTGACTTTATGCCATTTCGTGAATGTACCATCACAAAAATAAGAACTCACCTCAATCTTCCCAAAAGCTACACAATTATCCTTAGGCAGATTAAAGAGCTATGGTATCGTTACTTCTCTAAGAATAATATAACAAATGGGAACGTAGATGCCTGTAGATCTGTCTGGAAATGAATGATGTTCTGTAGTCCTATCTCACCTTCATTCTTTACATATGGGATTGGAGCCGATTTGGCCTATTTACAAGCTTGGAAGACTTCTGGTTGGCTCGTGGCTAGGTAGGTATTCCACGGTGCACCAAGTACAATCCCCATATCTCGTTTGCCGCATCGACGAGTTTGGTTGTGCTTCTTTTTGGCTCTGGCTAAGTGATAGCATTTTTTTCCACTTTTACCAAAATTTTCTTGGTTTAGAATAGTTTAATATAGTTAAAATCTGTTACTGCTTATATTAATCAGTTAGCATAGTTGTTATTGAAGTTGTTAACTTCTATTTGCGCCATTTGGTGCAATTTTTGGCCTTTGGCCTTTACTTTCTTCATTGGTATCCTGTGTACTGGTTTTTCTAGTTGGATTAGCATAGGCGCCTTTTGCGCACTAATATTCTTTGTGTTTTGATAGTTTATTTAGACTAATTATTAGCTTGTTGTTAGCTGCGGTAGTGTTGTCGCCTCACAGAAAGACGTTGTCCTGTTCGATTCTCAGCTAAAAGCGTCTTCTGTGTGAAGACATGCGTGAATGGGCATACCTTCGTTGATGGTTGTGCGTCAGAGCTGGCAACTCGGTACGTAAAAATCTACTGCCAATCATTAGTGGACCGGAGTTCCGCTGTGGTGACCCCTAACCGGGAAAAGCCGAACGATACATTAGCTTGTTGTTAGCATCTTTTTTATTTATTTTTTTTTTTGCTGATACTGTTCACAGAACTACATTCTGTTTGTGCTTGACATAAGTTTGAATTTGTGTCATTCTCGTTCTTTACTGTTTCAGTTGTGTGTGATATTTCTTATCCTTTCTAACCTTTGGGTCTGTTTCCGTTAGAAGACCCTATCTCTTCCTTGCCCGGACTAGGCCCGTTTAAATTAGAGGACCTAGTCCTTGTGGTGTCCTTTCCTTTCTGCAGGGCTAGGCCTGTTTAAATTAGAGGACCTAGTCCTCTTTCTTTGTCTCTGTGTGCGTGTGCTATTCTGATAATCCGAATGTCTAAAGAGAGTAAGGAGCATAAGCCATCTGGCTTCAAGAAACGTATTAAGTGCTCCCAAAAAATGTCTATAACGGATAGTCACGGTAACTGCGTTTACAGTTTAGGGGCCATCCATTTACAGGAGACCTGTTTATTTTGTCATGCATTTAGTCCTAGGGTGTTGCAGGAAAGGAAGCACAAGTTAATCCTAAAAGGTCCTCTTAAACCTTCCTTCGAGGAAGATTTGTCTAGTTCCTCATCATCCTCTAAATCTACCAAAGGAAAGTCATAATCTTCTAAGAGGCCCTCCCCGGCACTGGCTGGCGTCTCGGAGCCACCTCTTAAAGTTGCAAAAACTGTCTCATTGGCTCCACAGACCTCAGAGCCGACTGAGAAGCGGCATTGTTGTTGCAGGGTCGGTTCCAAGTATTTTGGAGCCGACCACTGAGACTATTGAGACTGCTTCTCGGAGCCGGTCTATGGACCCTCTACTGGCCTCCTTGTTATTGAAGTCCTCCTGTACCTTCGAGATCTCTACCTCCTACTGTGTCATCCAGGTCTTCCAGGAGCTTCCACCACACGAAAAAAAAAACTACCCAATGGGTAGTAAACTTGTAAAAACAAAAATGAACCACGAACAACAATATAAATCCGATAGCCTTTTAATGCTGCTCCACACACTAAGCACTTTCACCATAAATCAGTGGCATCATCAGAGTGAATGGTAGCTGTTCCCAACCTCCTTACATACACTTCTCAATCACTAATTATTCAATTAACAATGAAGCACAATCATCTTAAAGCTAAACATCATACAAAAAAGAACCATACATAAAATACAAGTACAACCCACAAATGCGAATCTTATAATAAACATAAAAAAGACTCAAATATTTTAAGTATTTTCACCTAATATAAATACAATAAATCACAACAATGTAAGTAAAGGCCACATATCTAGATTTTAGTGGCTTGATGTTTCAAAACTGGCCCTATAGAAATAAAATCATTCAACCCTGGTGGTGGTGTTGCATCCAAAAGTTCCACTTTTAATTTTTCATCACCACCCCTTTCATTGTACAACACCCTGTCAATTACAAAAAAATAAAAATCTCTTAAAATTAGTACATACAGTACTGTGTGTATATAGAGCATTATGGGGGTCTCTGTTTCTAATGGCCCTAAGATGTTCAACTATCCAGTCTCTCAGTCTAAGGATAGTTTTACCTACGTAAAATGCACTACAGCCGGTACATGTAGCTAAATACACCACCCTCTGAGTGTTGCAATTAACCCTACCTGGACATGAAATAGTCCTCTTATAACTCGGAAGCTTATCGGAAGAAGATGTGGAGAGGGTAGTGCTGAGACTTTTGAAGTAGTCTGCTTTGCCTAAATTGTTGTTGGCTCCGACCCAGTCGGCTCTGGAGCCACTCGAGCCTGTTCAACCCTCTGTGTTCATTCCTCCTCCGAGCCATGCTGTTCTTTCGGAGCTGGAATGCTTGGTACCACCGGTGGAATCTTCGGCTCCAGCTCCCATTGTGGCTGTTTCGGAGCCGAGTTCTGCTCCGACACTTTTGGTGCCATCCGTAGTGTCCAGGGGCCGAAGCTCTCTGGTCGGCCCCGACAGGGATGCTTGGAACTGAACTTCTTCAGTTCCGAGTCTTCCTCTCAGCGCGTCGGCTAGAGTGAATTCGGACCCTGCATCTATCTCTGAGCCAATGGCTCTGGCGCCGACTGCATCTTCAGTCTCCTCGGAACCGGAGAGGTCGGCTTTCGAGATGATGATGAGTGTCCTATCCCGACAGTCAGCTCCTACCAGAGGTACCGGCACTCTTCCCCCCATAGCACCTACTTCTGTCTCAGCTCCGCTGAGTCCCTCGGCCTCAGGAGCCACAGGCTGGTGGCCCCCACTCTTCTGAGGAGCCCCCACAGAAGAGGACTTGTAAGAGGAAGCATGTCAACTCCCAGGATGAGTCATTGGCATCTGACACTGACCTCGAGGAGTCGGAAGGCTCCCCCAAGTCATCCTCTGATGTCTCCTTTGTAGACATTCTGGAGATCCTTAAACAGAGGTGCGGATGGCCCACTGTCACCCCTTCTGATGAGGAGTCTGTGTACCTGAAGGCTTTTGGGTCTCAACCTTCTGCCTCTTGGGTGTCTCCACCCTTCAAAGTGATGGATTTAGTTAGTCGAAAGGCGTGGGATACTCCTGATGCCATGGAGCCAGTCCCCAGGAGACCGAACAAGTTCCTTTCTTCCCATCCAGGAAAAGACTTATCTAAAGGTGCGCCTGTAGATGCCATGGTGGTGGCGGTGGCCACTAAGAAAAGGAGTTAGCTGAGATGACTTCTGGTCATCCGCCGAATAAGGAGTCTCGAACGATGGACAGATATGAGAAGCGTATCTTTTCTTCAGTGGCATTTACCCTTAGATCGCTGAATTACCTTACTCACTTTACGAGGCTCCAGTGAGATCTCCTTAAAGAGTTAGGAGACTCTTTACAAGGTACATGTACTGAGGGAGTCTCTGACAAAGTTTCTGCTCAGTTGTCCACCTTGAACTCTATTGTTAACTCTTCCATGCGGCTTATTTCGTATACGGCCGATGGAGCGAGTAGAGCAACGGGTTCAGGAATTTCCCTGAGGCGTCATTCCTGGATGCGATTATGTAACTTTGCGGAACCATTTAAGTCTACCTTTACCAACGTCCCCTTCGGTTCCTCCAAGGACACTCTTACCCGGTGTGAGCAAGAAGAAAAAAAACACTCTGCCATGAGAGTACGTTTTACTGTTCCCTCTAGACCATCCCCGTAGGGTCAGAGGGGCGGTGAGATGTGGTTCAAGAAGTCCCAAAGGTTTTTCCAGGAGGCACAGGGTGACCCCTCCTTCAGAGGCAGAGGAGGAGAAGGAGGAAATGGTAGATGTCCCCCTAGAGGCAGGGGTGGTCTGCAAAACCAGGGAGGTCGTGATTCCTTTTGGGGCCGGCCTTACCAGCACTCCTGATGTGGGGCTCGACTGCTTCTCTGGGACCGGTCAGGGGTCACATTTCTTTGTATCCTGAAGCCTGGCTAAGTATCGCTCAAGACAAGTGGGTACAAAGAATTATTACCAGAGGTTATGTCATACCCTTTTCTTTTCCACCCTTTGTTCTCAATAAGATCCCAGATGTTCCACCCAGTCACAGGGATCAGGCAACTGTGGAGGTCAACAAGTTGCTGTCAAAAAGAGTCATCCAAACCGTCCCAGCAGACCAAATAGGATCCGGAACTTACTCCAGATTCTTTAGTTCCAAAACATACAGGGGACTTGGAGGCCCATTCTGGACCTCGGCAGATTGAATGAATCAGTAAAGAAGGACAAGTTCCGGATGGTAACACTGCAGTCTATACTCCCGTTGTTAGGGAAAGACAATTGGATGTGCTCAATAGATGTCTAAGACGCTTACTACCACATAAAAATGGACAGGCCGTCAAGGGGTCATCTACACTTCTGGCTGGGAGACGGTCACTACCAGTTCCGTGCTCTGCCCTTTGGTCTCACCACAGCCCCCAGGATGTTCACCAGATGTATGGCAGTAGTGACAGCTCACCTGAGACGTCAAGGATTCCAGGTGTTTCTGTATTTGGACGACTGGCGTCTGACCGCCCCCACCAGGCATCTACTCCTTCAGAGCAGGGATGCTATTATTCAGTTTTGTGTCCAACTGGGAATCTCTATAAATTGGGAAAAATCTGCCTTATTGTCCTCTCAATCTGTGATTTTTATAGGTGCAGAGATAGACACAGTAAACATGGTGGCTGGTCTTCCTGCCGAAATGGCACAAAACCTGGTTCTTCAAATTCATCGTCTTCTCCCCTTGCGAAGGGTCAAAGCCAAGATTGTACTGCAGCTCCTTGGGACCATGGCTTCCACCATACTATTAGTGCCACTAGCCAGGTTGCACATGAGAATTCTTCAGTGGCTCCTGTCATCCAAATGGTCCTTTCAGCACCTTCAATTATCCCATCACATTCTACTGACAGAATCTTGCAAGAAGGACCTCCTTTGAACATTACCCAATCAACTGACCACGGGCGCTTCATTTCTTCCTCGCCAACCTGTTGCCACTGTGACCACGGATGCCTCACTGGGTGGGGGGTATTATCTATGCAGGACTGTCCAAGGCACATGGCAAGACCATGAGGCTCACCTGCATATCCACGTTCTAGAGATGAGGGTGGTGCTCCTGACGTTGCAAGCACTTCACAACCTTCTTCCTCTGGGGACTATTGTAATACAGTCAGACAACATGTTGGTCGTATGTTATATGTACAAACAGGGCATAACCAGATCTTATCCACTGTCAAGAGGCCATGCGAGTTTGGGAATGGGCGGTATCTTCCCAGCGCTTTCTGGTGACAACACACATTCCAGGGACGACCAACGTGATAGCCGACAAACTCAGCCGGGCGATCCTGATGCCTCACGAGTGGTCTCTGAAACAGGAAACAGCGGAACAGATTTTCTGCAGGTGGGGACAGCCTTGCTGTGATCTCTTTGCCAGCCCAATCAATGCCAAATGCAGCAGCTACTTTTCCCTCATCCCCCCTCCGGGAGAGTCACCCAGGGACGCACTTGTTCACGATTGGTCATTGGGTCTCATGTATGCTTTTCCTCCCTTTCCTCTCATTCCCAAGGTGATTCAGAAAGCGAAATGGCTGGGAAGCAAACTGATCCTCATTGCTCCTTACTGGCTTCTTCAGGTTTGGTTCCCCTTTCTCGGGTTTCTTCTCCTGGACGATCCTTGGATTGGATTCTGGACCCAGTTCCAGACCTGTTGACTCGCATGTCAGGTTCGCTTCACCCCTCTTTACACACCCTCAATTTGACAGCGTGGCTGCTCCAGTTTCATCCCTAGTCAGGCTTCACAACTTCTTGCCTTCCGTGACTCATATCCTTGCGTCCTCTCATAAACCTTCCATTAGGAGACTATATTCCAGTAAGTGGAAGTGATTCTCTCTTTGGGTGGAGAAAATGGATGTTAAACCCTACACTGCCTCCATTCCAGTGGTTTTGGAATTTCTTTCTGAACTGTTTCACCAAAGATCTGCGGCTGCCACTATCCGAGTCCAATTGACAGCGATTTCAAATTTTCCTCTAGGTTTCACAGATTCTAACTTGATGTCTCATAAATTGTGCAAAACCTTCCTCAAAGTTGCCACTTTGCTAACAGCTCCTGTTCAAGAGCCTGTGGCCTCATGGGATTTAAACTTTGTATTATCAAAATGAACATCTCTGCACTTTGAGTCTTCTCATTCATGCTCTTTGAAGTTTTTGTTGTGGAAGACGTTCTTTTTGGTGGCCAGACGGGTGTCAGAATTGCAAGCTTTGTCTGTTAAACCGCCTTATCTGATTTTTCATAAAGACAGGGTGTCCCTTTGTACTAACCCTTCCTTTGTCCCCAAGGTCTTTTCCCATGCCACTTTTAATCAGTCCATAGAACTTCGGGTTTTCTTTCCAAATCACTCCAATGCAGCTGAGTACAGGTTTCACCAGCTGGATGTCAATAGACAATTACGTTATTTGCACCGCACTAAAGACATCAGAAAATTGGATCAGTTATTCATTTCCTTTTCCGAATCCAGGTTGGGCTTACCAGTTTCCAAAGTGACTCTCTCTAATTGGATTTCTAGCTGTATAGCTTATGTTTACAGTTCTGAGGATAAACCTTTACCCTTTAAAATCAAGGCTCATTCTACCTCTGCAGTCTTTCAAGCCAGTGTCCTACTTGATAATATTTGTGCAGCCGCTACGTGGGCTACCCCTCACACTTTTGTTACTTATTACAAATTGGATTTATCCTCCAGGGATAGAGCATCTTTTGATTCCATGGTACTCTGTAGTTTTTTTCCTTGAGCCACCCAAGAATAAGCCGTCAGGGACACTGTCCCATATGTAAAGAATGAAGGGTGAGATAGGATTACAGAACATAAAGAAGTTATGTACTTACCATAATGTTCCATGTTTGTAGTCCATCTCACCCTTCATTCTTTCGAACCCGCCTTCCTGCCCCCATCCTGGAAGTACCTGGAGACAGAAAAATACTAATCTCATTATTTATGGAGACCTTTTAGTATTGGCTTCTTTCTGTATGTTATTATTTCTTCTAGTCAGCAGCAAACAAGATCTGGGGATTGTACTGGTGTACCATGGGATACCTACCTAGCCACGAGCCAACCAGAAGTCTTCCATCTTGTAAATAGGCCGAGTCGGAGCTGAGGATCGGCTCCGATCCCATATGTAAAAATGAAGGGTGAGATGGACTACAAACATGGAACGTTATGGTAAGTACATAACTTCTTTTTATCAAAAGATAAAATGACATCAAATTCATACAAAATGATAACTGGTATCAAATGTCAGAATAACACAGTCATCTGAAGTAGTTAACTTAATTTGATCATCCAACCTGTGGGTTTCTGATCCGAGCCGGCAGTTTCCCAAGCTAAAGATCCGAGCTCCAAGCTCCTCCCCCTTACCCATACTACACTGCAATCTCCTTCCAGTCCTCAGATCTTGTTTGCCATGGCTTCACCAAGACGTGATCTCTGATCAAAAAATCCGACTCTACCTGCCTGGAGCTCAAACTTTAGCTGTACGCTTTGTTAGTGTATGTGTGAGTAGTTAGGTTTTTTTTCCCCTTGTTCTCCCTTGGGTTTACTGTATACAAAGAAAAAAAAAAGTTTAAAGTTGTAAACTTTCCCCCTAGTGTAGGCCTCCCCTTTCTGCCCTTGGCGAGTGTGTGTGTGTGAGTGTGTGTGTGTGTGTGTGTGTGTGTGTGTGTGTGTGTGTGTGTGTGTGTGTATGTACGCGTTTGGCTAGTTGACCTTGATTAGTGTAGGGTGACTATGTCGGAGCCTCAAAAGCAGACCTTTTCTAAATGCACAGTGTGGCCATAAGCTGTCGCCGGCCGATGGTCACACTTTGTGCGTGGTGTGTTTAGGGGTTCCTCACCTTACTTCGGGCTGCAAGATCTGTGCAGCCTTCAACCCTCGGGCCCTGCGGGATCTCAGTGCAAGCTGATTTTGGCTTGTCTTCTGCCAGCTGAACCAGCGGCTTCTTCCTCTTCTTCAGCCACGGAAGTGGCTGTACAAGCTTCTGGTCCTCCTCCCCTGTCCGGGACTCCCACTCCCACTTCAAAACAGGGTGATAGACTAGGAAGGGCAAGCAGGAAGAGAAAGAGAAAAAGAGAGAGACAGAGATGAGGAGAGGGGTCGCAAGAGACCAGCGGACTCTGCTCCATTAGCCCCTCCTGCTAAAGAGGTCTCCATGCCTGAAAAAGTTATTAGGTCATCTTCCCCTCTGCTCCGTTCTCCAAGATTCTCCCTGGAGCCGGAGGAGGAGGCTTGGCCCGCTTCGAGGTCATCCTCGCATCGGCCCACCCGGCCGGTGTCGGTGGGGACCTCCAGATCCACGAGGAGCCTCTCTGAAGCTGACATGGACCGGATGATAAGGTTCTTGCAGACTCAATTGCAGATGGGCTTGTTGCTGGCTCCCCTCCCGCTGGAGCGGGGAGTTCGGCTCCGATGTTTGCCCCGATAGCTCCTTGTCCGATCCATCCCCGGGTTTCGGAGCCCCTGGATCTGAGGAGCCCCGGAGTCAGGGGGTCAGTGCCGATGGTTCCTCCAACCTCGACGCCGGCCATATCCTCGAGTTTGTCAGATCCGAGCTCTCGGAGCCGAGATCTGGGCATCGGATCCCAGGTGATGTGTGTCATCGGCTCCATTGTGGTCGGGGCATACCATCCCTCCGGGCCCGGCTGTTCTGGGCTCGGCTCCAATCCCCTCGTCGGATCCCAGGGACACAGCTACTCGTTCCACCAGTTTCAGGGAAGCTGATTCCCCTTCGGCCTTCATTGTGGAGAGGGTACTCTCAGGAGGATCGTGACCCCTCACTCTTTCCTTGGAGTCCTCCCCTGCTCCCTCGCAGTTGAGTATGACTTCTATCATCCAGTCCTCCCAGGGACAGCCTGTGTCTGATACGCCCCAGACAGTTCCCCTCGAGGAGTACAAAACTTTGAGCTCTTCCCGGAGAGCCCCCCCCCCTCCAAGGAGGTCCCTCGCAAATGCCAGTGCAAGAGGAGGCACATGGACCCCCCCCCCCCCGAGTCCCTCACTGACGATACTGACTTGGAGGAAGGGGAAGGCTCCCCCAGATCGCCCCCCCGAAGACGTCTCCTTCAGAGACGTAATGGAAATTCTCGGCCAGAGGGGAGGCTGGTCCACTGAAAAGCCTTCCTCGGATGAGTGGTATTTCTGGAGGTGTTGACGCAGGCCCATCTACCTCTTGGGTGTCCCCCCGGCTGATCCTCTGGTGGACCTCATTGCCACCAGAGCTTGGAAAGAACCGGACACTGTAGAGCCAATACCAAAACGTCCAGATAAAGTGTTGAGTCCTCACTCCATGCAGGCTCGTCAGTAGGAGGGTTCCTCAGTTGTTGCCATGGTGGTGGCGGCGGCCACCAAAAAGGAACTGGCCCAGGAAAGTACCTCGGTCCATCCTTCGGATATGGAGTCTAGGGTGGTGGATCGTCTTAAAAAGCGGACGTATGCTTCAGCTACCTTTGCCATAAGGGCGCTGAACTATATGGCCCACGTGATTAGACTTCAGCGCGACCTCGTGAAATAGTATGCGGAGTCTTCCCCGGAGTCCATTTCGGCCGAGGATAAGCGGTCATTCTCTGCTGTTATGGCCACTCTTAAGTTGGTTACAAATACATCCATGTGTTTACTCTCTCACTCCAAAGAGGGAGCCGCTAGGGCGGCCGCGTCCGGTATTGCCATGAGGCATCATGCCTGGCTCCGGCTTTGCGATTTTCCTTCACGAATGCCCCTTTTGACGATTCAACCCTGTTCGGGAAGACAGAGACGTGCTAGTCCAGAGTGAGAAGGACAGGAAGACGCTGGATCCGCTTCTCCAACCCTCAAAGGTCCTTCTCCAGGAACCAATGAGGGCAGAAGTTGTGGTTCCGGAAGTCTCAGCATTCCCAGAAATCTCCGGACTCCTTTTCCTTTAGAGGCAGAGGGGGAGAAGGTGGAAGCCGGCCCAGAGGCAGAGAGGGACCAAAGAACTTTGGGTCACGGAAACCTTTTTCGGATCGACCCGCGCAGCAGCCCTGAGGGGTTGCCCGACTGCTCCACTCGGGAGGCAGTCGGGGGGCATTTTTCGAAGTACCTAGCTCAGTGGGAATCCATAATATCAGACAGCTGGGTGCTTTGAATAATATCCGGAAGTTATTCCATTCCCTTCATAAACAGTCCCTTAACCACAAGGCACCTTCCGGATGTCCCACCCGCTCAAAGGGAGGCAGCAGCTTTGGAAATAGAAAAGCTGCTAGGCAAAAGAGCAATCCAGCTGGCCCCCCCAGATCTGTCTGGATCAGGCATCTATTCCAGGTTCTTTTTGGTGCCAAAAAAGACTGGGGACTTGAGGCCAATTCTCGACCTCTCCACGATGAACCTGTCCATTGCCAAGGAGAAGTTCCGGATGGTCACATTACAATCCATCCTGCCGTTCATGCAGGAGGAAGACTGGATGTGCTCGGTAGACCTCAAGGATGCGTACTACCATATCCTGATGGACAGGCGATCCAGGAGGTTCCTCCGCTTTCGGCTAGGAGCCAGCCACTACCAGTTCATGGTCCTACCCTTTGGTCTCGCCACATCCCCTAGGGTGTTTACCAAGGTCATGGCAGTTGTAGCAGCCCTCCTGAGGCTTCAGGGCATTCAGGTCTTTCCGTACCTGGATGATTGGCTCCTTACCACCCCCACCAGGCATCAACTTGTGCTAGCCAGAAATTCCTTTCTTCAGTTGTCAAACCTACTGGGTATTACAATAAACCTTATGAAGTCCTCTCTTCAGCCTGTTCAGATTCTGGACTTCGTAGGGGCAAGAATAGACTTTCTTCAGGCCAGGATATTTTTGACCCCAGACAGACTTCGGAACCTGACCATTCATGTCTTGGCGCTTCTTTAGATTCCTTCACCCCCAGCAGAGTTAGTCCTGAGAGCTTTGGAGTCCATGGCAGCAGCTATAAATCTGGTTCCTTGTGCACGTGTGCATATAAGAGTGTTACAGTGGATGTTACAAGTTCACTGGTCTCTGTTATACCAGCCCCCTAGACTTCCCGATTCCTCTAAGCATGGTGTGCAAAGCTTCTCGTATGTGGTGGCTTCAATCCCAGGATTTGCGAGAAGGACGTCCCTTTGTTACGCCTCCACCCCAAGCCACTGTGACCACGGACGCCTCCTGTCTAGGGTGGAAGGGCATTGCTCGGGCAGAACTATCCAAGGCACGTGGACCCCCAATGAGACTATTCTGCATATCAGTGTTCTGGAGATGAGAGCAGTCCTTTTAGGCCCTTCATGCTTCTCTTCCTTTGGGAACTATTGCGATTCAGTCGGACAATATGTCAGTGGTCTGGTATATCAACAAACGGTGGGTACCAGGTCCTACCCACTTTGTCGAGAGGCTATAAGAGTGTGGGAGTAAGTGAGCTCCACCAACCGTTTCCTGATAGCAACGCACATCCTGGGTCGGTCCAGCATTTTGGCGGACCAACTGAGTAGGACTATTCTTTTGCCTTTCGAGTGGTCTCTGAACCCTTATGTAGCGGAACAGATCTTCCTCAAGTGGGGTCAGCATTGCTGCGATCTGTTCGTCTTACTGTCCAACGCGAAGTGCCGCAGGTTTTTCGCTCTGATTCCCCTGCGGGGGAAACCCCAGACACGCTCTTGTCCGTGCTTGGCCACCTGGTCTTCTTTATGCGTACCCCCCCCCACTTCCTCTCATGACAAAATTCTTACAGAAAGCTCGGCGGTTGGGGAGCATGATTATCCTCATAGCCCCATTCTGGCCTAGTCAGATTTGGTTTCCCTACCTACGGTTTCATCTAGTAGCTCCGCCCTGGATATTGGATCCCATTCCAGATCTCATTTATCATCCCTCTGGAATTTCTCCACTGAATTTGGACAGCCTCAAGCTTACTGCTTGGTTGCTCCAGTTCCATTAATTGCCAGGACTCCCGGTCTCTCTTCCCTCATTAAGTCCATTCTGGTGGCGGCACAGAAGCCCTCTACCAGGAAGGTGTATCATAGTAAATGGAAGCATTTTTCCATTTGGGCTTCTCAGAGAAATTTGGATCCCTTACCTCTCCTGTTTCAGCAGTGTTAGATTTTTTGTCTCAAATTTTCCAGCAGGGGGCCTGCTCTTCCACAGTGAAAGTCCAGCTGGCGGCTATGTCCCATTTCCATGTAGGAGAAAATTCAGGTTCTCTAGCTGCTGCCAGAATTTGTAAGACCTTTATCAAAGGTACTTTTTTACTGAGACCTCCTGTTAAGCATCCTTCTCCTCCGTGGGATTTAACCTTGGTTCTTCAGGCATTAGTAGCACCTCCATTTGAACCCACAGCATCAGTTGATTTGAAATTTTTGCCGTGGAAGACTGCTTTTCTGGTGGCTATCACTTCAGCCAGAAGAGTGTCGGAGTTTCAAGCCTTGTGTATGAAACCCCCGTACTTAGTTTTTCATAAGGATAGGGTGTCTCTCAGGACTAACCCTTCTTTCCTTCCTAAAGTTGCTTTGGAGTCCAACATTAATCAGTCTATTAGTCTCCCAGTATTTTTCCCTAACTTTCAAAATAAAGGGGAATACAAACTTCATTTGCTGGACGGTCACAACAGTTACACTTTTACTTACATAGGTCTAAACCCTTCCGTAAGTCTGATCAAATTTTTGTTTCCTTTGCTAAACTTTTTTTCGGGAAACTAGCTTCAAAGGTGACTCTTGCTAGATGTATCTCTCTCTGTATTTTACAGGCATATAAGGAACATGGATTACCAGAACCAGACAGGGTTCATGCTCACTCTTCTCGTTCTATTGTTACTTCTGCTGCATTTTGGTCCAGAGTTTCCTTGGATAACATTTGTTCAGCGGCTACCTGGGCTTCCTCTCACACTTTTATTACTCATTATAAACTGGATATGGTGTCTAGAGGAAGGGCTTCTTTTGGTACTGCAGTGCTCCGGAATATCCTTCCTTAAGGGCCTCCCAAGATTTTTGGTAGCTGGGGACTCGTCCCTCACAGGTTGATGATCAAATGAAGTTAACTACTTCAGATAAAGAAGTTATGTACTCACCATAACGTTACATCTGAGTAGTTAGAATTTGTCATCAACCTTCCCTCCCTCCTTCCCCCTGACCTTGGTGGTTTATGTCTGTGTTTTGAGCTCAGTGTCCTGGGTCTGGTGAGCCTAGTTTATGTATTCTGGTCAGGTTATGTCTCTTAGGTTGTTGTGTGTTACATGGTGGGTGGCAAACTCGATCTGAGGATTGGAAGGAGGTTGCAGTGTGGTATGGGTAAGGGGGAGGAGCTTGGTGCTCGGATCTTTAGCTTGGGAAGTTGCCGGCTCGGATCCAAAACCCACAGGTTGCTGACAAATGAAGTCTAACTACTCGGATGGAACATTGTGGTGAGTACTTAACTTCTTTTTTTCCAAGTACTGGCTCAAAATGAACCACTCTGTCTCCGAACAACAGGTAAAGCAATCTATAGAGACAACCTATAAAATACTCCCTATGAGAAAAATGCTTTTCACACAACTCATGTTCACTAGCAACGCTTATTTTACTCCCAAAGTTTTACATAAATTTAACTCCTCCTTCACCCCAACATTCCCTTGCTGTGAATACCAAAACGCAGACTTACCCCATCTATTGTAGAGCTGCAGATTTGTATACAAGCTATGGAACTCAATGATACAACTGCAAAAAATGGGCTACGAAAAAAACAATCTGACATGGGAATTCACAATACTCCATATCCCTCCCTTGAATATACCACCACAACAAAAACACTTCCTAGTTATCCTCTTCATAATGAAACTTTACATAGCATCCAAATGGATGGGCAGACTTGCAATTTCATGGAGTGGCTTTAAACAAATGGCTACCAAACATCTCTTGGCTTACAAAATGATGATACATAATAGTAAAAACAAACTTTTATTTTTAACTATAAATTTGTGAGAAACTGTTCAGCTTTATATCTTTTCAGTAACCCATAATGACCTTTCTTCCCCTTTCTAACTTGTTTTTTAAAACAGATAAAAGTATTTATGCTAAAACATAGATATATTTGATTATATAATATAACTGATTGAATGAGACTGTTGTAAATGTATTGTAATATAGTTTTTTTGTTGGTTATAGAGAGAATTACAGTATCACTTTTACACCTGCATGATTATGACCTGATTGTAATTTTTGTCTTTGTTTTTCATGTTGACTGTTAAACTTAAAATCAAATAAAGTTCTTTGGAAAAAAAAAGGTTTTAAGAAATACAAGCAGGTTTTTTGTTCCTACACAATACTGGAACCATATTGTAGGGAGAAAAGAAACCTAAGGATTGAGTTAAACTGTAGGAGAGGGTAGAGTTTTAAGTGATGACACCACTGGTCACTGATTATATCACACACACTTTATTTTATTTTTGATATTGTGAACAGTGGTTGAGTAAGTATGCCATTGTTTGGCTATGTAAGCATATAGTCTGCATGTGTTAGACATGGATTTATGATCACTTAAATATCGTAAAACAGGTAAGTACTGCTATTCTCATGTTGCAGTATTCTTCACCTTGGGGAGTTGCTGCCTGCACACTGAACATCCGGCTAGTATACCAAAGTCTTAAAAGCAGAGGTACGTGCGACGTTACATGTAAGAGCCATAAACTGATGCCGGCTATATCCGTGACTTCTGCATATACCCAATTCAGAACATTTCTCGCACAGTGCGTTTCAGACGTCCGATTGCCAGCTCCAGTAATCCAACGTTTGTTTGACTTTGGCCATTCGTTTTCGACTATCGCTCCTGGCTGTCCGCATTCAGATAAGTACCCTTTTGGGTTTTTTGCTTGTTTCTGTACTTGTTTCATATGCATGTCATCTAAGAATGAAAGTGCATTTGTGGAAGACAAATTCCACATAAGGACACGCACGATCAGTGTTTGTTCTGTTTAGGGGCAGGTCATGACTACAAGTCCTGTGATATCTGCCAATCTTTTGTCCCTAAAACCCTTCAAAGCCATTTGTTGACTTTAAATCTCTTATTTGGAGAATTAGCAACTTCGACGCTTGGCGTCTGAGATAGGAGGAGCGGGCACCTCCAATGAGCTGCCAACGAAGAAGACTAAAAAAGTTAGATCCAACATCCAGAATCCGGTGAGAGGCTCTAGGAGAGCGTTAGCCCAGGATCGCTCCGGACATCGGTTTCTTCCCTGTTACTGGGAACTGAAATGGAAGACAGTGCAGTGGGTATCCAGAGTACATCTGCTGTGGCTTTACAACCACTGGCTCTTGATTGGTGAGGGGAACCACAGCTCATGGCATCGGATGGGCCTTCTACTGCCTTGCCATCCATTCCAACATCAGCACCCAGGCCTGCTGCTGTTCCTGCTCCTTCCACCTCTTTAAAAAGAAAACAGAATGAAAAACACAGGGCTAAAGATCCTATTCCAGCTTGGGAGACCTTTTCCCAGTTTTTATTAAAGGCCTTTCGGGTACTCCAGACCCAGATTCCTTAGTCAGGTCAACCACTTGTTTCACAGGAGGAATCTGAGGAAGACTTTTCCTCCTCAGATGAATCCATGACATTGTTCTCCGATTGAATCCCCTAAGGATTTTGCTACTCCTGAAGAAGAGACTCCCACTCTTGACTCCCCAGGAGAAGATTTCTCTTTTGGGGATACTATTTCCCTACTTGGGCAGCATTTTAAGTGGGAGGCCTCATGTTTCTCTGACCAAGAAAAGATATTTTGAACTCCTGCAGATGGAGCAGCCCCCACCATCTGCAGTTCTTCCTGTACTTCCAGCTTTCCAGGATGCCTTCTTAGCTGCTTCCCAGAGTCACAGCCTCCTGCTAACAAGAGACCAAACAGATTTTACAACGTGTCTGCAAAGGAGCAGTATCTTTTTATGAATCCGCCTGCAGATCCTGCTGTTATTGCAGTTTCAGCTGACAAGTCTTCAAGGAAGCTACCTTCTTTTTTTCCCACTGAAAAGGATAGTAAATTTATGGATAGGTTGGGGAAGATGTATACTTTTTCCATCTTGACCATAAGAGCAATTAACTAGCAAACTCATATGGCCAAGTTTGCTCTGGATTTTCTGACCAAGGCCTCTACTCTGCTGTCTGACATGCCTGACTCACCAGTCAAGGCTCAGCTGGACACCCTTCTGAACACTGTATCTCAGGTGACTGGACACTGAATCAAGTGCAGTTATGATGCTGTTAAAGCCTCTTCCAAATCAGCTGCATCTGGTCCTGTGTTAAGGAGGTCCTCATGGTTGAGACTCCAACCTTTGTCCTTGGATGTCCAAGTGAAATTGTTAGATGCTCCTTTGGATAAATCAGCACCCTTTGGAGCTGCCTCTGTGGAGCTACTTAAGTCACTGCAGGAAAGAGGGAAAGACTTGCAGAATCTAAAACATTTACTGGTGTCACTGGTTCCCAGATTCCATAGGAACTACCCCCAAAAATCCAGCTTCGATAAGAGGTAGTCTTCCCATTCCTCTGTTGCTCATTCCAGTGGACGAAGACAACCTAGGAAACAATCCGCTCCTAGATCTTAATCCACCTCAACACCTTCATCCTTTCGGAGGCAGTCAGACTCTGGTAGAGCTCCTCCCTATGACCCCTTACCCACCTCCACCCCTCTCTCCCTACACCTAACCCTATCCCTACCCTCCTAACAGAAAATCACCACAGACAGATGGGTGGTCTCCATCTTCGAGAGAGGATATTTCATGACTTGGTGGGAATCTGCACCCATTCCAGGGAGTTCCACAACCTCCACCCAGTCAGCTTTCTCTATTCCCCACCATCCTGAGACAGCAACTCTCTCGAGGCACTATAGAAGCAGTACTTGAGGATCAATTAGCCAGTGGGTTTTACTCCAGGAGGTTTTTGGTTCAGAGAAAAGATGGTCCTTGGAGAGACCCATTCTCGACCTATCCTTCCTCAAGGTGCCTACTTTCAAAATGCTCACATTACAGCACCTTCTTCCTCTTGTTCCTCAGCAAGCCTTCATGGCCTCCCTGGATCTGAAGGATTCTTACCTTCACATCCCTGTTAATCCCACTCACAGAAAATGTCTTAGTTTCTCAGTGGGTTCCACACATTTTCAGTTCTCTGCCTTGCCCTTTGGACTCTCCACAATCTCAGAGTATTCACCAAATGTCTAGCCCTGATCGTTGCATACTGCAGACTACAGGGCATACAAATTTACCCTTACTTAGACAATCTCTTGATCCTACACCAGGATTCTCTCACCAAGTCTCAGCAGCTGAACTGGGTTTGCAGGATTTGTAAATCTTAAGTTTCACTTTGAACTACTTGAAGTCCCCAAATGACTACCTCACCAGGTCTTGTTTTCCTGGGATGCAGGATAAGGACAGACTTGATGTCAGTCTTTGGCCCTGCCCAGAAAGGGGAATTTCTCACCCAATTTTTCCAAACCCTCCTACCACTACCATCCATCTCAGCCAGAGAATTCCTGAGAATCCTGGGATTCATGCCTTCTTTGATCCCCATGCTCCCTTTAGCCAGGATGCTCATGAGGAAGTTTCAATGGGTATTGAGAAATTCTTGAAACCAACACGTTCATCCCTTGGAAATTAATCTTCCTCTTCTACCCTATTTAAAAAGGGAACTCAACTGGTGGATCTCTACCATCACCCGCAATCAGGGGATGCACTTACAGATTCCTCCACCCAAGCAGCATCTTTACACAGATGCATCAGATCTTGGTTGGGGGGCTATCCTTCACAGTACCAACATCCAGCACAAGGTGCAAAGGGAATGGTCCATTCTAGAAAGAAAGAACCACATCAGTCTAAAAGAATTAAGGGCCTTTACTTGGCAATGCAAGCCTTTCAAGAGATCCTTCTGCCAGGCGCATTGCAGGTCCTCACAGACATGACAGTCCTGTGGTACGTAAACAGGGAGGAACAAAATCCTACCCTCTCTGCAGTCTGGCAGTTCAAATCTGGTCCCTGGCTATATAACACTGCAGATTCATTTGCCGGCAGTTTACATCCCATCAGAAGACATCATGATGGCAGACACCCTGAGCAGGACCTTAACGCCCTCCCACGAATGGATGCTTCACAGAGAGGTGTTCCTGGATCTAGTTCACAGGTGGGGTATTCCTCAGGCAGATCTGTTTGCCTCCTCCCAGAGCAGACAGATCCTGCTTTTGCACAAGGCTTTCCCACCCACAAGCCTGGTGGGTGGGACGACATCTCCTTCTCATGGGAGGGGAATGTTCCTTTATGGCCCCCTCCATTTCCTTTGTTTCACAAAGTCCTCCTGAAAATACAGGACAAACCAAAAATCCTGTTTGTGACTCCCTTCTGGCCAAGACAGCATTGGTTTCCATACTTTTTCATCTAGCCTGGGCCATTACCACAGATTACCTCACCGCTTCAACCTACTCTCACCGCTTCGACCTACTCTCATAAGACAAGAGGTCCGTTATTCATCTCTACCGTCTCACTCAGTCTGACTATGTGGTGATAGGTTTGATCCCCTTTAGGCACCTACATTCAAAGGACATACTCAATGTTCTGCAGGAGGCCGCAAAACCTTTATTCAAATGGAAAAGATTCTCCAATTGGTGCTGTAAGAGTAAATGGGACCCATCTCAAGCTTCTGTTCCACTGGTCCTTTCCTACCTGTGTGAATTGCTGCATTCAGTGTTGACTTATTCTTCAGTAAAAGTGCATCTCTCTGCCATTTCTGCTTGCCTTCCCCTGACTCCACCTCTTGCTTCCAGGCTAGATGTCAGGCTGTTTTTGAAAGGGGTCCTACATATTAGGCCTCCTCGTAAGCCCATTCCCTCACCTTGGGACCTTAACTTTGTGCTGGAAAAATTTACACTAGCTCCCTTTGAGCCAGCCCATTCTTCCGCCCTTGAATTTTGTACCTGGAAGACTGTCTTGTTAGTGGCTCTCACTTCTGCCAGGAGGGTGTCCAAGATCCAAGCACTTATGGCTTCACCTCCGTACTTTGTTTTCCATAAGGATAAGGTTTCTCTAAGGACTAACTCTTCCTTTATGCCAAAAGTAGTTAATGATATGTCACTAAACCAGACCATTAAACTTGCCTGTCTTGTACCCTCAGCCACAGAACTCCTCAGAAAGCCCTTGCACTCCTTGGATGTTCATAGGCAATGGAGGTTCTACTTAGACAAGACCAAATCCTTCAGACAGTCTGATCAACTTTGTCTACTTTCATCCTAGGGCCCTACACAAGGCCGTGTCAAAACATTCAGTTGCCTCTTGGATTTCTAAGGCTATTGCCTTTTACTAGTCCTTTTATGGAAAACAGTTGAATTCATCTGTCAAAGCCCATTCTACCAGAGCTGTTTCCTCTTCAGCAGCCTTTTTCAAGGGTATTGATTACTCTTCTCTTCTGGATGCAGCAACTTGATCCTTTGTACATACCTCCACCAAGCATTACAAATTGGACTCCATCTCCAGGGCTAGAGCAGGGTTTGTTAGGTCTATTCTGATGGGTCTCATAGACTCTGCTCCCCTACCTGCCACCCACATTACTACTTAGAGAGCTTTGGTACTCTCCCTAAGGCGAAGAATACTGCAACATGAGAATAGAAGAGAAGAACATAGAATAGTTGTATAAGAACCATAACCATAGATGTCCTTCTTTTCCATGTTGCAGTATTCATTCCCACCCACCTATTCCCTTCTCTTTGACCACATTGTAAACTGGGCCCCCCCCCGACTACTGACCTTCTGTCTGGGAGGGGTTTTATACTACCTTTACTACTCCTATTCCTGGGGGTGTTCTCTGTGCGGCAGCCAGTTCTGAATTGGGTACGTGCAGAAGTCACAGATATAGCCTGCATCAGTTTATGGCTCTTACATGCAATGTCGCACATACCCCTGCTTTCAAGACTTTAGTATACTGGCTGGATGTCCATTGCTGCAGGCAGCAACTCCCCAAGGTGAAGAATACTGCATCATGGAAGAAAAGGACATATATGGTTATGGTAAGTTCTTGCACAACTATTCTTTTTTTCATATCTGATTAACATTTATACTGGTTTAGCGGATTTATGCCACTTAATGCCTGTGGTATAAATGAATGATATAAACAGCAAACACGAGCAGTATTGCTTCAGCTCAGTTTTGTAATTTAAAGCTACTGCTTTACCCATCAGTTCTGTTATTTTTGTATTGGCATATCGTAGTGCTGCTGTTTAACACTGTAGTATGTATACAAATCTGTAAAATGAAAGCTAAATAAAATGAAAGATAACATGCAAAAATAATTGATTAGTCCTGAATTCATGGGCTAAAAGTTGGTCAAAAGCATTATTGCATCCTTTGGGAAGTATTCTATCCCAGGGAACTACCATAGTACAATATGCCCTTAAGGGATGACCCAGTTTGGAGTCTGGGAATTTATGTGGACTATGACCTAACTTTTGACCAACATATATCCATTGTTGTAAGGGAACCCTTCTACATTGCACAGCTTATAAACAAAGGAGTTCTGTGTAGATCTAGGGATGTGATTGTCACCCTTTACTTAGCCCTCATTAGGCCAGTCATTGAACATAATGCCCCCTTTGGCTTGTGTCTGTCCAGACACCTGCAACAACTGGAACGTCCACAGAGATACATTACTAAAAGAATACAAGGCTTAAACATGTCCTACACAGACATACTCAAAGCATTGTCACTGTACTCTGTATCCTACAGGCTAAGAGATGGCCATTGTGTGGCATACAAGGCATCCTCCAATATTGATGGATTTTACTGCACATCAGCAAGTCAAGTGGCATCATAAGTACTCTGTCTAGGGATCTAAACTTCTTCTGCAACTTCAGCAGAATGGTTTAGAGGGACAGGTATATCTCTTGAGGATACTGCATCCACATAAAACAAAGCTGATGATGTCCTTCATGGATGCATCTGCAGTCATAACAAATGGGTTGTCCTGTCGTCAGGCAGCCCTTCGGTCGGCCGGATTCCAAAGTCTGGGTCCGGCTTCGGCTGATGTCGCACTTCACCCGACGTCATCTCTGCTGGTCTTCGGGTATAAAGGCATCAGCCGACGCCATTTTCCTCAGTCTTTCTTGCCACGTGGCGCCCGAAGCAGAAGCTGTTTGCAAGTGCCGGTCGGTCAGATCCAGAGATTACTACCACCGAATACTACTTCGAAGACTTCTAAAAAGCTAAGTACCCCATTGGGGACTCTTTCTTGCCTCAGCCGATGTCAGAAAAAGTCAATAACTGTTTAACTTGTGGGAAACAAATACCTCATAAAGATTTCCACTCTTACTGTTTGCCTTGCTTAGGCCCAGACCACGACGTAGCAGCCTGTTCGGCCTGTGCTTCCTTCAACCGACGAACGCTTAGGCGTCGGTCGGAGTTTGCTGAACAGTTTTTCGGCTCAGATTTTGCGTACATTATGCCGTTGGATCCTCCGACTACCCAAATTGTTAAAAAACGCAAAGAAAAAGACCAACACTCGCGGTCCGCGGTTTCGGCCGAAACCACAGTTAAGCAAGCCGCGAGTGTCTCGGTTTCGGCCGAAACCGAGAAAACTGGTCAATCTTCAGCCGAATCCATCACTATTACTGAGGCTTCGGCTACCTTACCTGAATCAGCCTCAGAAATTTTGCCTACAACTGTGGTTCCTACTGATTTATCAGACACCATCCCTTTGGATGTCTCTACCCCAGCACGTGGTGCTGCTAGGCCTCCTGCAGCCATGTCTATTAAGGCCTTTGCCAGGGCTAAAGCAGCCAAATCTGCTAAATCAGTGCCTGTTAAACCCCCCTCACTCAGGCCCACTTCTAGTTCACAAATGCTTACTCTGGCAGAAGATTTAATATCCTTAATTAGGGGATCCCAATCTCACCCAGACAGGGCCTCTCAGCCCCCAGAAAAGAGACCTAGAGCAGAGCCCCCGAGCCTGTGTCCTCTGATGATTCTGCGGATGACTCAGACATTACAGACCAGCCAGAGGCTCCTTTTTCCAATTATGAAGATTCCGATGCTGAAGAATCCATTCCAGCTGCCTCTCCACCAGAGGAATTCTCCTTTGGGGAAACCTTACATGCCATGAGAGAACAATTCCAATGGCAGGGACAAGATTTCTCAGATTCAAGAAAAAGGCTTAGAACTTTTCTGCATTTACCGCAACATAGGCCTTTAGCTATACCTCCTGTTCTGCCTGTTGTGGACGATGCATTTAATGATGTCTGCACTGCACCTGATTCTTTACCTCCAGCCCCTGCCAAACCAGATAGATTTTACAGGGTGTCAGACACTCATCACCACCTATACAAGGCCCCACTTGCAGACCCCGAAACTATATCCCAGGGGCCTAAGGCAGTAGCCTCAACCACAGAAAAAAACCCTATTCCCTCTGAAAGGGAATCCAGGTCCTTAGAGAGATGGGGGAAAAAAGTCTACATCTCTGCTACTCTCTCAGCTAGAGCTTTAAACGGTCAGTTTCACATGATCCAATACCAAGAGTTTATGCTTGATCAGTTAATTAAAAAGCTGTCCTCTGATGAATCTTTAGATAAGAAATATGTATTAGAAATGGTGAATAACATCCAACAGGTTAGTAACCATTCCTTAAAATGTGGCTATGATGCACTGGAGGCTTCATTTAGATCAGCCATGACTGGCACAGTGATAAGAAGGCATGCATGGTTGAAAGAACAGGTCTTACCGGATCATGTTAAAGCAAAGCTATTAGATGCTCCTATGGATAAGGCCAGTCTATTTGGGGAACCTGCCCAGCAGGTAATGAAGAAAATGGAAGAAAAGGCAAAATCTGTACAAACAGTTAAAGATTTCTTACAGGTTCAGCCCCCAAGGTTTAGCAGGAATTGGCCTGCCAAAAACTGGTCCTTTCCTGACTCCACAAGATCCCAAAGGGGCAGGAATAGATGCTGTAGGGGCAGAAATCAATCCAGAGGAGGTGCCTACAGAGGACGACAGTGGCAAGGCAATAACCGAGGCACAGACACAACCACTGCCACTGCAACAGGGCAATCACAGTGACTTGGCTCTGACTCCGCCTACCAGGGAGCAAATAGCAGCACCAATAGGCGGAAAGTTAGCCTTATTCTCGAAAAATTGGCACTATATCACAAAAGACAAGTGGATTTTGCAAACCATAGACCAAGGCTACCGGTTCCACTTCCACACCTTACCAGTAAAAAGAGGAATGCCAAACCTGCCTCCAAATCAAAAAATAGAAGCTCTGCAGCAGATAGCGGAATTAACAAAGATGAGAGCTGTGGAAAGAGTACCAATAACAGAACAGGGCAAAGGATTCTACTCCAGACTCTTCCTAGTGCCAAGAAAAGAGAAAACTGGAGACCTATTCTCGACCTGTCCACCTTAAACACATACATCATTGTCCCAAAATTCAAAATGCTGACCCTACAGCAACTTCTTCCCATGCTGGGCAAGGAGTGTTGGCTGGTAACTCTAGATCTCAAGGAGGCATACCTGCACGTCCCCATTCAACCAAATTGCAGAAGATACCTCAGATTTCTTGCAGGATCAGAGCATTATCAATTCTCAGCATTGCCCTTTGGCTTATCTACTGCGCCCAGAGTATTCACAAAATGCCTGGCATCAGTAATCGCTCACTGCAGAGTACAGGGAATCCAAATTTATCCATACCTGGACGACTGCCTGTTACAAGCGGACAACAAAAGCAAGCTGACAACAGATTTACAAAGGGTCATTTACTTTCTTCAAGCCCTGGGATACACAGTCAATTTACAAAAGTCAAGGCTGATACCATCCCAAACAAGAACTTTCTTGGGCGCGGAATTGGACACAGTAAAACAAATGGCATTCCTAACTGCAGAAAAACAAAAAGAGCTCCCTCTTTACTTCTTGGCATTAACAAAGCAGAACAAACTAACAGCAAGAAAAGTTCTGCAGGCCTTGGGCTTCATGGCATCATGCATAATCTTGGTCCCACATGCCAGATTGCATATGAGAAAGTTACAGTGGTACCTAAAGAATTTATGGTCTCAGCACAGGCACAGCTTAGAAACAGAAATACCATTAATCCCATGCCTAAAACAGGAGTTCCTATGGTGGGCTCAAGCATGCTAGTCAAACCCAGGATTACCCTTCCACAACTTTCGAGCAAGCCAAACCATCACAACGGACGCCTCAGACCTAGGATGGGGGGCGCACATGCTGGACAAATGCGTACAAGGACTGTGGACTCAGGACCAGCTGCACCTGCACATAAACCGAAAAGAAATGCTGGCAGTAAAACTGGCAATCCAAAAATTCAGACCATTCCTCAAAGAAGGCCATTTGATGATAAGGACAGACAACACCACAGTCATGTGGTACATCAACAAACAGGGAGGCACTCATTCGTACCCCCTATGCAGAATGACTTTGGACCTTTGGAATCTGGCTCTCAGCTACAACATCCAGTTACAGGCAATATTTGTACCGGGAAAAGAGAACACCCTAGCAGACATTTTAAGCAGAACCACCTCGGATGCTCACGAATGGATGCTACACCCGGACATCTTCAAGGCCATCACAAAGAAATGGGGAATGCCACAAATAGATCTATTCGCTTCCCCACTCAATCACCAGCTCAAAAAATTCTGCACAAGGACATTCCACCCACTTGCATGGAAGGTGGACTCTCTATCCTTCAGCTGGAAAGGCCTGACAGCATATGCATTTCCACCTCTTCCCTTGATGCACAAAGTACTACTGAAAATCAGAGAGGAACGTCCAAGGATAATTCTGATAGCTCTGAACTGGCCAAGACAACACTGGTACCCACTGCTGAGGAGCATGTCTCGGGAGAAAATGTGGTCAATACCTCTGATGCCTCTGATGTTAACTCAGAACAACTACAACATCATACATCCAAACCTAAAAACCTTGCAACTGACTGCCTGGAACATCACATAGCAGCAACTAACCCAGACCCTTCCCAAAGGGTTAAAGACATTATCCTTGAAGCCCGCAGACCTTCAACAAGAAGGAACTATGCAGGAAAATGGAAAAGGTTCGTCACTTGGAGTACTGAAAGAGGAAAAGATGTGTCGAACATAGATATTGCTAACATTCTGGAGTACTTGGCAGAGCTTCTACATACAGGCCTGTCCTATTCCTCCATCAAGATACATGCATCAGCTATTTCAGCAGAATACAGCTTTGATCCTCCTGTCTTTTCACATCCTCTATTCAGGCAGTTCCTCAGAGGGATCAAGAATGTAAAACCTCCTAGGAAACCACCTTTACCAGCATGGGACTTGAACTTTGTACTAGAAAAGTTAACACTCCCTCCGTTTGAACCAGCAGCAACAGCAGATCTACAACACCTGTCATGGAAAACTGCTTTCCTACTGGCTATTACTTCAGCAAGGAGGGTTTCGGAACTACAGGCCTTAATGGCAGTGCAACCCTTCCTAATCTTCCATCAAGATAGGGTGTCCATGAGAACTAATCCTACATTTATGCCTAAGGTGGTATCCAGAGTGTCTTTAAACCAGGCAATCCACCTACCTACCTTCTTTCCCAATCCACAAAACAGAGGTGAAAGAATGCTGCACCTTGGATGTACATAGACAGTTACGCTACTACCTGGACAGAACCAAAAGTAACAGAAAAACTGACCAGCTTTTTGTAGCCTATGCAACAGGAAGGGAAGGAAAAGCAATTTCCAAACAATCTCCAAATGGATAGGAAATTGCATAAGATTCTGTTACTCCTACCATGGAAAACCAATTCCACAGAACATAAGACCTCATTCTACAAGGGCTACAGCCACTACCACAGCTTTCTTACGAGGAGTGGCAACCAAGGACTTTATTGAGGCGGCTACTTGGACCTCCGTGCATACATTTGCCAAGCATTATAATTTACCTCTATATTCTAGATCCCGAGCAGGGTTTGCCACTGCGGTACTGCAAGGGATCCTAACTACACCATAATTTTTATTCCTCCTCCCCTAGTTTGGCTATGGTATTCTACCCATTTGTTATGACTGCAGATGCATCCATGAAGGACATAGTACAGTTTTGTACCTACCATAAATGTAGATGTCCGAACTGGATAGCATCTGCAGTCAGGATTACCTCCCTCCTTCCCCTCTGTGGTACTCCTAGGTATTTACCCTCCTAATAGCTAGCTGGGGAGTCTCTTATGGTGTATTTGTTTGTATATATGTACATACATGCTTATTTTTGTGTTTGCCTTGACTATTTTGGAAACATTGGCATTTATCCAAAATTTAGCTTTCCAAGAGGGCAATTGGCATCTGGGGCAAGAAACACTGAGGAAAATGGCGTCGGCTGATGCCTTTATACCCGAAGACCAGCAGAGATGACGTCGGGTGAAGTGCGACATCAGCCGAAGCCGGACCCAGACTTTGGAATCCGGCCGACCGAAGGGCTGCCTGACGACAGGACAACCCATTTGTTATGACTGCAGATGCTATCCAGTTCGGACATCTACATTTATGGTAGGTACAAAACTGTACTTTCTTCATGTTTCACCGTTGCAGTCATCACATTTGGGTTATCCCTGCCAGGGTAGCCCTCTGCCAGCCCGAATACCAGAGGCTTAATATTTCTGCGTCAGTTGTTGTCGCTTCACGACTGACGTCAGGTCATCAGTAGTATAAAGTAAGGCAGCTAATGCCATTACATCAGTCTTTCTTGCTGTGGAACCCGAAACAGAAGCAGTTCACATGAATGCCGGTCAGCAGCTATTTGAGTTTAGTCTTCTGAATTGAAGCTGAAGTCTTCTAAAGCTAAGTAACCTGTTGGGGATCCTTTTTTCTTGCATTAACCGATGTCAGAAAAACTTAACAATTGTCTCGCCTGTAGAAAGCAAATACCACACCGAGACTTTCATTCTTACTGCGTCACTTGCTTAGGCCCAGACCACGACGTCCCCCGCTGTTGCTTCTGTGCTTTGTTCAACAACAGAATTATACGTCGTCGGGCCCTTATTGTAGCTAGATATTTTCGCTTACAGTCCTCGAATTGTGATATGTCTTCGGTAAGCCATGCGACAGCAGATCTTCCGAAATAACGTAAAAATAGACTGAGACAGACCGCACAGGTCCAAACCTACCGACATTGCTTTCGTTAAGCTAGTCGTCAGTTCTCCGGTCCTCAGTGAGGTGCTTTCACAACCCCTGATGCCTGCTTCTGTGTTTTCGCAGGCTGCTACCGAGACCCTTTCGGAGTCTGGCATGCTGCAAAACTCTTCTACGACCAAGGATCCTGCGGTCATCTCTACCTTGGATGGGTCCGGAGCCTCCTGACACCCTTCCTCCTGCACCCAGAAAACCAGACCGGTATTAGAGTCCCTAACTCACACATTTCTTTTTAAAAATCCTACTGCTGACCCTGAGGTAATTTCTCAAGGGCCTAAAGGAATTAAAGCAACCTCTGCTAAGAATACCACCCCCTCAGATATGGATTCCCGAGCACTAGACAGATGGGGTAAAAATTTATACACCTCAGCTACTCTTGAGTACTAAATTCAGTTCCATATGCTAGAATTTCAGCAACATACCCTGGAACTCCTCAAACAAAAAATGTCTTCCTTTCCTGCTTGTGCAGAATCTAAGGAGTTACAAGAATTAATGCATTCTGCAAATCAAGTAACTAAACACACCTTGCACTGTGGTTTTGACACCCTAGAAGCTTCTTGCAGGGCAGCAGTCACCTGTTCTGTCCTTAGAAGGCAGGCATGGCTTAAGGAACAGCCCTTGCCAGACCATGTTAAATCTAAATTGTTGGATGACCCCTTGCACAAAACTACTTATTTGGCACTAAGTCAGAAGAGGTCTTAAAAAAGATGGAAGAAAAAGCAAAATCCATGCAGACAGTTAAGGATTTCTTACAGGTGCAGCCACCCAGGTTCAGCAGGCATTGTCCCTCTAAGCACTGGTCCTTGCCTGCTCCCACCAGGTCAGTTCAGCCCAGACCCTTGGGAACCAGACCCCACAGACAGCAGCCGCAGGGAATGCAAAGATGTAAGTAGTGGACTACTTCCACTTCAAAACCAGGGAGTTCTAAGCCACTCCCTTATGGTAAGAATGCGCAGTGACTCTCCTCCCCCACCCCCTCCCTCTGCCCACCTCCCCTTAGCCCTAGGAGGAAAACTCTCCTTTCATGCAAACACCTGGGCCACCATTACCAATGACCGCTGGGTTCTCAACATAGTGTCCCAAGGATACAAATTTTCTTTCCACACCCTTCCAACTCCAAAAGGGTTCCCAGATCTACCTGAAAACCAGTGGGCAGAGGCGCAAAAGCAAGTCCTTTCCCTGCTGTCCATGAGGGCAGTAGAGCACGTTCCTACAGAACAGAAAGGCCAAATTTTCTACTCCAGACTCTTTTTGGTACCTAGGAAAGAGGGCACCTGGCACCCTATCCTCGATCTAGCTATTCAAAACCCCTTCCTGGTGATCCCAAAATTCAAAATGCTCACCTTCCAGCAACTGCTACCCATGCTCTCCAGGGATGCTTGGCTAGCCACCCTAGACCTAAAGGAGGCCTACCTCCACATTCTTGTCAGGGAGTCATGCGGGAAATATCTCCATTTCAGAGTAGGATCTCAGTACTTTCAGTTCTCTGCGCTTCTCTTTGGCTTATCTACTGCTTCCAGAGTTTTCACAAAATGTCTGGCTCCGGCAGTTGCCTTTTGCAGACAAAGGAATATCCAGGTTTACACATACGTAGAGACTGCCTAATTCAGGCAGACAGCCAGGAAAAGCTGCTCAAGCCACCTGGCCTTTGTAAAGTCCTTACTAACCTCCCTAGGGTACACAATCAATGAAAAGAAATCCAAACAGGAACCCACCCAAAGGATTATATTCCTGAGAGCAGGCCTGGACACAGCATCCCAGATGGCATTCCTTACACCAGAAAAGCAAACCTTCCTGACAGCCTACTTCTCTCAACTAGCCACCAGACCCCAACTATCTGCAAGTAAAAGCCTGCAAGTTCTGAGGTTCATGGCATCTTGCATTCTACTCCTTCCATATGCCAGACTGCATAGGGGAAACTTCAGTGGTACCTAAAAAGCATTCGGTGTCAACACTCTCAAGACCTCAAGACTCTTCTACCTATAATACCTTGCCTCAGAAAAAGATTTTCTTTGGTGGGGAACAGCATGCTCCCTCAACAAAGGCTACCTTTCTCACCACCCCACTCTGCCCAGACCCTCACCACAGATGCATCAGATTATGCCTGAGGTGCCCACCTGGACGGCAGGTGCATACAGGGCCAATGGAGCCCACAGCAAAGCCATCTGCACATCAACCAAAAAGGGATGATAGCTGTCCAGCATGCCTTGATAGCTTTCATGCCCCTTCTCTCCCTAGGGGCTCTCCTGATCAAAAAACGTGTGATGTGGTATATCAACAAGCAGGGAGGGACTCAGTCCTACCCTCTATGCAGGCTGGCCGTGACCCTTTGGCACACAGCCTCTGCCATGCAACTCCACCTGTTAGTACAGTTTCTCCTTGGTTCTCTCAACTCTTTGGGTGACCACTTGACCAGAAACCTTCTGGACCCACATGAGTGGCAGCTCAACAGAAGAACCTTCGCCCTAATAACTCAGAAATGGGGTACTCCAAGGGTCGACCTCTTTGCCTCCCACATCAACCATCAGCTCAGCAAGTTTTGCACCAGGGAGCAATCGCTGCAGGGCTTGGAAAGTGGATGCCCTGACCTTCCTGTGGGTCAATCTGTCGGTCTATGCCTTTATTCCACTACCTCTCATCCCCAAGGTACTGCTCAAAATAAAGGAGGAAAACCAAAGACAATTCTTATAGTTCCAGACTGGCGTCATCAGCAGTGGTACCCCTTGCTGCGCAGCCTGTCCCCTCGGCATCTCCCTCAGATTCCAAACCTCCTGACCCAGAGGGAAGGGGAATTCATGAATCCCCAGTTGCAGACACAGTTTGTCAGCTTGGCTTATTCCCTAACCCCTATCAATCTGCCAACCTCAGCAAGCGGCTTCTAGATGTTATATGCGAGGCCAAACACCCTAGTACTAGGAAGTCTTGTGCTGACAAATGGAAAAGGTTCTGCACCTGGATTCAGGCTAAGGGAGCCAGTACGACACAGCCCTCCCTCCCTCTCATCCTGGATTACTTAGCTGCTCTGCTACTCCGTGGACTATCCTTTTCCTCTATTAAAATTCAAGCCTCTGCTATCTCTGCTCATTTTCCCACTGAGCAGCCCCTTTTTCTCACACCCTCTGATCAGACAGTTCCTAAGAAGGGCTAGCAACTTGAGGCCATCCAGAAGAGCACCAACCCCAGCTTGGGACCTTAACTTTGTGTTGGAAAAGCTGACCCTCCCACTTTCGAACCCGCCTCTTCAGCAGAGCTAAAATTTCTTTCCTGGAAGACTGCTTTCCTTCTGGCCATCACTTCAGCCAGAAGGGTCTCCGAGCTGCAAGCATTCATGGCTGTGGAACCCTTCATCATCTTCCATGCTGACATGTTGTCCCTCAGGACTAACCCATCCTTCATGCCCAAAGTGGTGTCCAGTGTGGCTCTCAACCAATCCATTTATTTGCCCACCTTTTTCCCTAACCCACAGAACAAGAGGGAAAGGATCCTGCACTCTCTAGATGTGCACAGACAGCTCAGATTCTGTCTAGACAGGACTAAATCCTTCAGGAAGTCTGATCAGTTGCTGGTTAGCTTTGCTGCAAGGGCAAAGGGCAAAGCCATCTTCAAACAAACCATCTCCAAATGGATAGCACACTGCATCCATTTTCTGCTGCAAACAACACTGAAAACCTCCCCCCGAGGGAGTCAGGACTCAGTCCACCAGAGCTGCCTTCACCTCTGCAGCTTTCCTCAAAGGAGTCCCCACCAGGGACATCCTGGAGGCTGCCACCTGGACATCTGTTCACACCTTCACAAAACATTACCACCTGTCTATCTTCTCCAAATCCAGGGCAGGTTTTGCCTCTTCAGTCTTGCAGGGCATCCTAGCAAGCCCCTAGTTTCCTTGACCGCCTCACCCCTTTTCCTCAGCTTTGGGAATCAACCCAAATGTGATGACTACAACAGTGAAACATGAAGAACATAGTACAGTTGGGTGCACTTACCATAAATGTAGATGTTCGAGTGTATTCACTGTTGCATTCCTCGTTTCCCTCCCGCCATCCCCCCTTCTTTCTTCTCTTTCCTTACAAGGGACATATTGGTATTTACTTTCTACTGGTGGGGTTCTTCCACCAGAACCTGGCTCCCACGTGGGGGCTCCTGACAGGTTAGGGCAAGAAAAACTGATGTAATGGCGTTGGCTGCCTTACTTTATACTACTGACGACCTGACATCAGTCCTGAAGTGACAGCAACCGACGCAGAAATACTAAGCCTCTGGTATTTGGGCCGGCCGAGGCCTACCCTGGCAGGGACAACCCAAATGTGATGACGGCAACAGTAAATACACTCTAACATCTACATTTATTGTAAGTGTACACAACTGTACTTTCCCTGTCCATATTCAAGCTCAACTCCTCTATGGATGAGAAAGAGAAAATTTACCCCAGGATTGCCCTCTGTACTACTAATGGACAGAGGCAGCTCTTAAATGTTTTCTCTCATGCATGGGTCCCCTCAAATTATGTATGGTATGATCCCAGTTATTCTCATTAAGGGTACTATATAATTATTGACCATGGGATGGGTAAGGTCATTCTCAAAATGGAATAGGTTAATTCAAGCTCAGAAGGGGGCATTGACAAAGCTTAAAATGGCCCTTAAGGGTAGCTATCCTAGTACTTAACTATGAACCTGTGAAAGTAGAGAAAGTTGTAACAACAATAATAAAAAGCCTGCTATAGTCGAGGAATAACCCTTTTGGAACTTCTGCTCACTCTGTTTGCTAAGAGGAGTTGAAGTGTCTTCAAAAAAATAGTGAAACCCTTTTTACATGATGACACTTCGGAGCTCTGGATTGGAGAAAGTAAAGGAAGGTGTAGTACAAGTGCGGAGCAGACCATGACTGATTGGACCAAGAGACTGATCCACTGCCAGGTATGTGTTCATCGAAGAGGACTCTCGAATCACGAACATGTCTCAGAGGGGTTACAGAGATAATTACCTGAAAAAAACCCAGATCCCCCTTTATTCGGAAGACTTTAATCAAGACCACTGATTTCTTATCTGTCCAAATGTTAATAAAGAACCGCAGTGTTTGTTGACCAGCAGAGTCTGCGGGTATGTCACTGAGGTATTGTAGGACTCGCATAACTGGGGTGGGTGTTGAGTGGGAGAACAGTAGATTGATTTATTTATTTTTTTTATTTTACTTTACATTTGTTAACCGGGGGGGGGTGGGACTGAGCCGAAAAGGCCCTTTTTCAGCAGAGGCCCAGGGCGAAAAGCTCCACATAGAGAAATTACAGATACATTTAGATATTTAGACATGATCAGTATACACACAAATTACAATAGACATGTTTTTACACTGGTATGCAGCACATCAACAGTTACAGTGGAGAGAACAAACAAGAAAATCTTAATTTAAAAATAAAGGTAATTAATAGATTTGTGGTGTACAGCTGAAATTTGGAACATAGGTAGAATACATACATAGTACACAGGTACAGTACATACATTGTAGATTAGCCAGTGTTTGTGAGTAAGAGTGAAAACTATTGTCAAGTACTCTAGGTTTAGTTTGTGTACCTTATCTGCTTTCACTAGCTTGGGGTGCAATCTTGGCACTGCCAACTTTTCTTCAGATGTTGCCTAATGAGGTTTTTAAAGGATGCTTTGGATGATGTGTTTTGTATGCTAGTGGGGAGAGTTTTCCATTTTGTAGCCACTGAACTACTATATAGTGTGTCTCCAAAGCTATTGTTGCTGTTGGGGACTTCTAGTAGTAGTTTGCTTGATGATATAAGAGGCCTTTTGGCTGAGTGATGTTGTACTAGGTTTCTGAGGGCAGGACACTTATTGGGGAGGTAATAGATAGAATGACAGAGGGCAGAGTTGATTGTAGGTTAGGAGGTTGGGTAGTTCAAGCCAGTGGCGCTGTCTCAAAGCAGTGCAGTGATGAGTTCTATATGAGCAATTTAGCAAAGCGGGAAAAGCAGAGGTCCATTTTGCATAGTTCAGTTTTGTTGAGATTAGTCAGAATGGGAGATGCATAGAGTGGGGTAGATGGAAGTTGGGAGCAAGCAATGGCTGATCTTGTGTTGTTGGTAAGAAATGGTTTGATACGGTAGAGTGATCCCAGCTTGGCATGTACTTTTTTAATAGTTAAGTTGAGATGACTCAAATTTTAGGTGGGAGTCTATAGCTTAGCCTATGCCACTGGAGCGATTGGAGTAGCATTTGTGGAGTAGATAGTGAATTGACTGTTAACATTGTTTTTGTTAGAACTAGTTATAATCATAAGCTGAGTTTTCTTTAGATTGAGGATAAGTTGGGCTTTGGTAAGGTAGTTTTCAACGTCAGAGAATGCTAGTCGAGTTGCAGGAGTGTGGGAATGTTGTGTGCAGCACAGATTAAGGTAGTATCATCTACATACTGAATGATAGATGCATGCTGTGTGGAGGTATGGAGGTCATTTGTGAAGATTGTGAATATTAGTGGTCCTAAGATAGAACCCTGTAGGACTCCTGTAGTTATGGGCAGAGGAGAGAGAGAATGTTCCCATTTCACAGCTTGGTTCCCGTCAGTTAAGTAGCTTTGGAACCAGGTAAGAGTGGAATTTGATAGGTGATATTGGTTTAGTTTGTTTAGCAGGATTTGGTGCGAGACTGTGTCAAATGCTTTGGACATATCCAAAAAAAGAGTTGACACCTGCAGGCCTTCATTTATGAGATGGTTTACTGTGTCTGTGAAGCAGAGGAGGGCTGTAGAGGTACTATGGGCAGGTCTGAAACCATGCTGAGTAGGTGACAGGATGTTGCTGTCTATGAGATATTTTAGCACCTAGGTATGGATGCATTTTGCTGGTAATTTGGCCGGGGGGGAGAGTAAACCCAATAGGTCTATAGTTGACTTATGTATGGGTGTATTATAGGATATTTTCCGGAGTTTGGGCACATAGTTTTCAACAATTGATCTGTTTATGAGGGTGGAGATTGGGATAGCAATAGCATCTGCTGTGAGCTTCAAGAAATAGCTGGGGGGTAGGTCGGCTGCTGTTGATGAGATTTTTAGTTTGGAGAGCATACGTTTGAAGTGGTGGAAACTGTTTTGAGGGTAAAGCTTGTATTAGTGTTATTTGTGTTGGGGGGGATAGTGAGGTAGGAACTGTCTTGTGATACTAAGTATAGAATTGAGTTCACAAAGTGGGAGTTGAATTGTGTTTCGATGGGAACTTTAGTGTCAGGGGTGGTTGGTTTGGGGGTACCCTTTTGTGTAGGTTTTAGTAGCTGGTTTACATTTTTCCAAAATTTTGCGGGGGGGGGGGGGTTGTGTTGGCATTTAATTTGTAATGTGTAGTAGGATTCTTTGTCCAGCGTTGCACAGTTGCGTAGTTCTTGGTATTTAGTTAGGCTTTGTGTTTCTTTGTCTGGCTTTACTATCAAAAAAACAGTGTCTCTGGACTTGAGGATTTGTTTGGTTTCTTTACTGAGCCAGGGGTTTGTAGAGGTTCTAATCTTGATTTTGCGCAATGGAGCAACAGCGTCTAGGTGTTGTAGAAATGTTTTGTTGAAATATTCCACAAGCCTGGTCAAGTGGGAGGGTTTTAGGGGGGTCCAGTCACAGAGTAAAGCATTGAGGACGTCAAGAGAATTCTTTTTTGTGTTTCCAGTGGATTTATAGATGTTCATCGTGCATACAGCTGCAGTCATAACAGATGGGTTATCCTGCAGTCAGGCGGGTCCTCGGTCGGCCGAATTCCAAAGTCTAGGTCCGGCGTCGGTTGTCGTCGCTTCCTCCCTGACGTCAGTGCGGCAGGGGTATAAAAGAGCCAGCCGACGCCATCCTCTTCAGTCTTTCTTGCCGTGCGGTGCCCGAAGCAGAAGCAGTTCGCAAGTGCCGGTCGGCCAGCTCCTGAGATTTACGAAAATATTTCAGCCGAAGTCTTCTTGAAAGCTAAGTACCCCGTTGAGGAAACTTTTCTTGCCTCAGACCGATGTCAGACAAAGTTAATAATTGCATTTCATGTGGGAAGCAAATACCGCATAAGGATTTCCACTCTTTCTGTATTCCTTGCTTAGGCCCAGACCACGACGTCTCGGCCTGCCGCTTTTGTGCTAGATTCAACAAACGCACTATTAAGCGTCGGGCGGAGTTCGCCCACCACTATTTTGGTAAAAAATGTAATTACATTATGTCGTCGGATACTCCGACTCCAGTTTTGAATAAAAGACGCAGAGATAAGGGCCGACATACGAGGTCCGCGACTTCTACCGACACCACGCTAAAGCCGACTACCGGTGCTCT
This sequence comes from Protopterus annectens, assembly GCF_019279795.1. Lineage (NCBI taxonomy): Eukaryota > Metazoa > Chordata > Ceratodontiformes > Protopteridae > Protopterus > Protopterus annectens. Next base: position 334,181,938 of record NC_056737.1, read on the forward strand.
GGTTCTCAGCGAGGCGCCTACGCAGCCCCTGAGTACCGATGACACTTCATTACCCGAGGTCGCAGGCTCCTAGGCCCCCATTCCGACTACAGATACCGATGCCACTCTTGGCGGGGAAACTCAGAGTTTAGACAGGCCTGCCACTTCTCAAGGTGACTTCAGGCCTTCCTCCTTTTCCATTAAGGCTTTCACAAAATCTAAAGCAGCCATGAAAACTAAAAAACAAGGACCACAGACCCCCTCTCAAGGCCCCATGCCTAAAAAACAAATGCTCAAAATGGCTGAGGATTTGATTACTCTTATCAGGGGTTCTCAACCCCCCTTGGACAAAAGGCCCAGATTGGAGGTGGACTACCCTTCCTCAGATCAAGCCTCTATTACCTCAGAACATTCTGAGGATCAGGAATATACATATTCCCCTTTTGAAGACTCTGATGCAGAGGAGTCTATTCCCTCGGTCTCCCCCCCCTGAGGACTATTCTTTTGGGGAACCCTACATACCTTGAGGGAACACTTTCACTGGGAAGGCCAAGATTACTCAGATTCCAAGAAAAGGCTCAGGGATTTTCTCTTGCTACCCCAGCACAGGCCTCTGGCTATCCCTCCTGTCTTAGATATATTAGATGATGTGTACACAGAAGCCAGCCTCAACTCAGATTCTTTACCTCCAGCTCCTGTTAAACCTGACAGGTATTACCGGGTTCCTGATTCACACCAGTTCCTATACAAAAGCCATGCTGCTGACCCGGAAGCTATTTCACAGGGTCCCAAGGGAATTAAGGCCTCTACTGCTAAAAACCCATTACCTTCAGAGAGAGATTCCAGAGCTTTGGAAAGGTGGGGGGAAAAGGTGTATACCTCGGCCACTTGAACCATGAGGGCATTAAACTGTCAGTTCCATATGTTAAAGTATCAACAGTTTTTGTTATCTCAGTTGAAAAGCAAAATGACACAACCTGAGCAACCAGATTTAAAGGAGTTGCAGGATTTGTTGCATAGTGCAGAGCAAGTGGGTAAACATACCTTGCAGTGTGGTTTTGATGCTTTAGAGGTCTCATGTAGAGCTGCTGTTACAGGGTCTGTCATACGTAGACATGCTTGGCTCAGAGCAAACCTTACCAGATCATGTCAAAGCTAAATTACTAGATGCACCGCTTCAAAAATATGTATTGTTTGGTGTTAAAGCTGAGGAGGTACTAAAGAAAATGGAGGAAAAGGCAAGATCAATGCAAACCGTGAAAGATTTCCGACAGGTACAACCTCCACGTTTCAGCAGAAACTGGCCTTCAAAAAATTGGTCCTTTCCAGCCACGGACAGACCTCAAAGAGGCAGATACAGGCGCCCGAGGGGTAGAGGGCAATCTCAAGGATCATTCAGAGCCAGACAATGGCAAGTACCAACCCCAAGAGGTGGAGAAGATAGATCACAGTCATTCAGAAAGCAGACACAATGACTTTCCCCTTTGCATGCCAAGCAAAGCTTTAATGGCAGCACCTTTAGGCGGAAAACTGGCATTATTCTCAAAAAATTGGCATATTGTCACAAAAGACAAATGGATCCTGGACATTATAGACAGAGGCTACAGATTCCACTTTCACACCCTTCCAAAAATGAGAGGCATGCCAAACCTGCCACAAAATCAAAGGGCAGAGGCACAAAAGCAAATTTCAGCTCTCATGGACATGAAAGCTATTCAAGAGGTACCTGCAAAAGAACAAGGTCAAGGTTTTTATTCCAGACTATTCCTGGTACCAAGGAAGGACAAAGATTGGAGACCTATTTTAGACCTATCCATCCTAAGCACATATTTACACGTACCAAAATTCAAGATGCTCGCATTACAGCAGCTTCTTCCCATGCTGGGCAAGGAGTCTTGGCTGGTAACATTGGACCTCAAGGAGACATACCTGCATGTCCCTATCAGACAAGATTGCAGACGATACCTCAGATTTCTTGCAGGTTCAACCCATTATCAATTCTCTGCATTGCCCTTTGGCTTATCTACTGCATCCAGAGTGTTTACGAAATGCCTGGCATCAGTAATTGCCTTCTGCAGACTTCAAGGGATACAAATATACCCATATCTGGACGACTGCCTGATCCAAGCGGACAGCAAGCACATACTTCTGAAACACCTGGCGTTTGTAATAAAACTGTTGAACTTTCTGGGATACACAGTCAACAAAAAGAAATCAAAACTAATACCCTCTCAAACAATAATTTTCCTGGGTGCCAGCTTGAATACAAACACCCAGATGGCCTACCTCACGCCAGAGAAACAAGGGCAACTATCTCAATACTTCAGCAAAATGGCAACCTTCACCAGGCTGACTGCAAGGAAAGTCCTGCAGGCTCTGGGATTCATGGCACCTTGCATCCTGCTGATCCCATGTGCAAAGCTGCATATGAGGAAACTTCAATGGTACCTAAAAAACTTATGGTCTCAACACAGCCACAGTTTGGAAACAGTTATACCACTCATTCCATGTCTTCAAAAGGAATTTCTGTGGTGGGCTCAGGCATGCCAAAGAAACATAGGTCTCCCCTTCTGCATACCTCAAGCAAATCAAATCATCACAACAGACGCCTCGGACTATGCCTGGGGGGCGCACATGATAGATCAGTGCATTCAGGGAAAATGGTCCCAAAAAGCGAAGCACCTACACATCAATCAAAATAAAATGCTAGCAGTGCAAAATGCTATTATGGCCTTCAAAGACCTACTGCATCCAGGCCAGCTATTGATAAGGACAGACAACACCACAGTGATGTGGTACATAAACAAACCGGGAGGAACTCATTCATACCCCCTATGCAGACTAGCCATGTCCCTTTGGAACACAGCTCTGGAATTGCAAATCCAACTTCAAGCACAATTCCTGCCAGGGAAGGAAAACACACTGGCAGACAGCCTAAGCAGAAATATGACAGATCCACACGAATGGAAGTTGCATCCTCAAGCTTTTGCAAAGATAACTCAGGCACGGGGACAGCCAGACATAGATCTCTTTGCTACCCACAGAAATTACCAACTGAAAAAATTTTGCTCAAGGACCTATCATCCACAGGCCTGGAAAGTGGACGCACTTTCTTTCAATTGGACAACATTGACAGTCTATGCCTTTCCACCTCTCCCTCTGCTGCCCAAAGTTCTAATAAAAGCCAGAGCAGAGAGGCCAAACATGATTCTCATTGCTCCAGACTGGCCAAGACAACACTGGTATCCACTCCTGAAGAGCCTGACGCATTCCCCACCATGGATCCTGCCTCTAGTGCCTCTTCTGTTGTCCCAGCACAACTTCAGACCTCTTCACAGCCAGCTAAAAACCCTCAATCTAGCCGCATGGAGAATCCCTTGATTTCCACACAGACCCTCCTCTCCAAGGAGGTGCAGGATGTCATCTTGGAGGCCAGAAGACCTTCTACTAGAAAAGTCTACTCCGCCAAATGGAAACGGTTTTGTGCCTGGAATGAGAAAAAGGGCCAGAATCCTTGGGTAATAAATTTACCTCAAATATTACAGTACCTAGCTGAGATGTTAAACAGTGGACTTTCCTTCTCCTCCATCAAGATCCATGCTTCAGCCATTTCTGCACAATACAACACAGATCCTCCTTTATTCTCTCATCCTCTCTTAAGACAGTTCCTCAGAGGGGCTAAGAATATAAAACCCCCAAGGAAACCTCCAGTCCCTGCTTGGGACCTCAACTTCATTTTGGAAAAACTGACCCTGCCTCCATTTGAGCCAGCTGCTTCAACAGAACTACAATATTTGTCATGGAAAACAGCCTTCCTTCTGGCTATCACCTCAGCACGCAGGGTTTCGGAACTACAGGCCCTCATGGCTGTGCAACCTTTCATCATTTTCCATCAGGACAGAGTTTCCTTACGAACCAACCCTTCCTTTATGCCAAAGGTAGTATCCAGTGTAGCCTTGAATCAGACTATCCACTTACCTACCTTTTACCCTAACCCACAAAACAAAGGGGAAAGACTACTACATTCCTTGGACATTCACAGACAACTTAGTTATTATTTGGACAGGACAAAGCCATTCAGAAAATCCGAGCAACTCTGTGTCATATGCTACAGGTGCTCAAGGAAAGGCTATCTCCAAACAGACAATCTCAAAATGGATAGCCCACTGCATACGCTTTTGTTACTCATTTCATGAAAAAACTGTGCCTTCAAGCATCAGATCCCACTCCACAAGGGCCACAGCTACCTCTGCAGCTTTCCTCAGAAGGGTTCCTACCAAGGACATTTTGGAAGCAGCCACTTGGAGTTCTGTGCACACTTTCTCCGAGCACTATCACCTTCCACTTTACTCTAAATCTAGAGCGGGCTTTGCCACAGCAGTCTTGCAGGGCATCCTTGCTCCTCCTAGTTCCACTTAGTGCCTGCCACCCCTATTTAGCTTTGGGATTCTACCCATCTGTTATGACTGCAGCTGTATGCACGAAGAACATAGTACAGTTTTGTACCTACCATAAATGTAGATGTTAGAGTGCTAATACAGCTGCAGTCCAGGTTTCCCTCCCTCCATCCCCTCTTAGGACAGGCCTTATGACAAACACCTTCTCATACAACCTGATTGGGGTATTCTTTTATGGTGTATTTGCTTGCAAACTACTGTTTTTTGATTATTCTATATTGCATTATTACATAAGTTTATGTTTTGCCTTCCTTCTGGGGGCACCTGACATCTGGGGCAAGAAAAACTGAAGAAGATGGCGCTTGGTTTTTATACCCCTGCCGCACTGACGTCAGGGAGGAAGCGACGACAACCGACGCCGGACCTAGACTTTGGAATTCGGCCGACCGAGGACCCGCCTGACGGCAGGATAACCCATCTGTTATGACTGCAGCTGTATTAGCACTCGAACATCTACATTTATGGTAGGTACAAAACTGTACTTTAGTGGTTTTACATATGCTTGTTCTACTACGTATAAAGTATATTATGTTGTGGTCACTTAAGGTGTCTGGAAGACTGCCTGTGTGGGGGTACAATGTGGGGTTGTTAGTTAGGACCCAGTCCAGGATGGATTCCCTTTTAGATGTTTTATCACATCTAGTTGGAATTTGGACTAGCTACTGGTAGCCATGGAGATTTATTAGATTACATGGTGGTTCTGATATACAGGTGAACCAATCTAGGTTGAAATCCCCCAGAGTAAGAGTTTCTTGTGAGTATGTGGAAAAACACCAGGATAAGAAGTCTTCAAGGCGAGCAGGTGTATTACCAGGTGGAATATAGATCACAATTGTGTTGATGACCTTTTTAGGGTGAAGTTGTAGTTGTGAGATAAGTATGTCCCAATTATTGGGGGAGGGGTAGCAGTTTGGTAATTGACGTACAGTTAAGTTGGACTTGTACAGTAAGGCAGTTCCACCCCCTTTACAAAGTGGTCTGTCTTGTCTAATGATATTGTAGCCGGTAGGGAGAACTTCTGAGTTAGCTATGTTTTTATTTAGCCAGGTTTCTGTTAATGCAACTATGTCTGGGGAGTAGTGTGCTATTGTGGCCTGGAGTTCAGGTATTTTATTTTTGATACTTCTAATATTAATATTTAGCATTAAAAGATGGTTGGTTTTGCTGCTGCTGTTGTTGATTTGCCCAGGGATGAAGATAGTGGGGGTGTTATGCTCTGACATGTGTTGGACAGGATGGATTTGGGCCTGGGTTGGGGTGGATAATCCCCACTTATGGTGAGCCTGGTGTTAAAATGGTGATACAGATGTTGGAGTTTGGTGATGAGTGTGAGAAAGTATTGTGTTTTTTGGAGTAGGAATGAGAGCATATGTGTTTAGTTCTGAATTGGTCTGTTATGTAGTTCTTGAACAATTGTGGGCAGATATAATGTGCAGTGTCTGTATATGAGAGTGCATAATATAGTGTTGTGCTAAGTTTATGGATATTGCTAGAAGTGATACCTTGTGGAGTTATAAAGAATTATGAGAAGACAGACTAGACTTAGTTGTGCGACAGTCATGGTTGTAAAGTTTAGGTTGGTTCTAGGTGGAGGTCTGGATAGGAATTATAGGGTTGCACTATATGTGGATGGGTAAGTAGTGAGGAGGGGATGTAAATAATGCCTAGTGGGAATGAGAGTGGTTGGGGGTATATTGTGGTGGAGCAAGTTGGTGTGGTGTAATGTGATCTGACTTGAGGAGCTGTGATTTGGTGGAGGTGATGTGAGGTTGAGCTGTGGGTGTGGCTGTGATTACTATAAATGTAGAGGTAGTGGGAGAGAAATGGGGGCAGGGCTAGATGAAGAGAAACATTCTCTTCTGCCTACAATGTATATTTGAGATGGTACATCTTTAGGCAGTCTAGATCACCTTAACGTCAGTGTTAATGTCTGCCCCTTTCCTGTTCCTGTCTTATAGAGCACTGAACAAGTAGACATGTTTGGCGACACAAGTGCTACTAAGTAAGGACCAGAGTTTTTATCCATTTGCATGACTGTTATGCAAACATCAGAATTGCATAGCGAGTCTGAGACAGTCCCTGTGTTTTTGTGTATGGACCTTGTATTCATATATAGAGTGGTGTGGGATAAAAGGAGAATCAAGCCCACCATCCTGCCAGGAATGCAGTCAAAACTTCCCCCACAGCATTGAGAAAAGATGGATGAAATTTGGCATGCTGTTTCATGACTGGTTGCGAGAAAAGGGCATCATGTCCACTGTAGAAGAGCATCTCAAGAATAAGACATAGATGCCTAATTACATTGTCCACCCCGAGATTTGCACAAAAATGTGCAGATGTCTCAAATTTTGTAACATGAACTTGGACAGAAACATAGGTACAGAGGGGTGGAATTCAGTGAGAACATTTCTACTGCAAATCAGAGCAAGTAGCAAAATGGTTGTAGCTAAGAAATGTGACTAATAATTAAAGCAGTAAGAAACATAGTATCAAAGATAAATGAAAGAAATTGTACAGAGTAATCCAGACTGCATAATGAGGATACTACAATGGTACCTAAAAAGCCTTTGTGTCGACACTCCCAAGACCTGGAAACTCTTATACCAATGATACCTTGTTTAAGGAAAGATTTTCTTTTGTGGGCAGCAGCATGCTACCACAAGAAGGAACTACCCTTCTCACAACCCCACACCGGCCAGACCCTCACCACAGACTCATCAGACTGTGCCTGGGTTGCACACCTGAACGGCAGGTGCATTCAGGGCCAGTGGAGCCCAAACCAAATACATCTGCACATCAACCAAAAAGAGATGGTAGCTGTTCAGCAAGCTCTGACAGTCTTCAGACCCCTACTCTCCCCGGGTTCCTCTACTGATCAAAACAGACAACACCACTGTGATGTGGTATATCAACAAGCAGGAAGGGACTCAGTTGTACCCTCTGTGCAGGCTCGCCATGACCCTTTGGAACACGGCCTCAGCCATGCTACTACACCTGTCAGCACAATTCCTGCCAGGCTCTCTAAACTCTCTGGCAGACAGTTTAAGCAGTAATCTTCTGGAACCACACGAGTGGCAGCTAGATCAAAGATCCTTCACCCTTGTAACCCAGAAAATGAGGCACCCCGAAGGTCGACCTCTTTGCTTCCCACTCCAACCATCAGCTCAGCAAATTCCGCACCAGAGAACCTCACAGCAAGGTCTGGATGGATGCTGTATCCTTCCTGTGGTTCAATCTCTTGGTCTATGCATTTTCTCCTCTACCACTCATTACAAGGATAGTGCTCAAAATAAGGGAGGAAAAATTGAGGATGTTGCTGATTGCCCCATACTGGCCACGCCAGCACAGGTACCCACTGCTGCGCAGCCTGTCACCCCTGCCACCATGGTATCTCCCACAGATCCCAACACTCCTGACCCAGAGAAATGGAGAATTCATGCATCCCCAATTGCAGACCCTCAATCTGGCAGCCTGGCTTATTCCCTGACCACTGCACAAGCTGCTAATCTAAGCAAACAAGTTCTAGATGTTGTACGTGAGGCCAGACACCCTAGCACTAGAAAGTCTTATGCTGATAAGTGGAAAATAATTTGCTCCTGGATCCAGGCTAAGGGAGCCGGAACGGCACAGCCCTCCCTAGCTCTCATCCTGGATTACCTGGCTGACCTACTACACAGGGGTCTATCTTTCTTTTCTATTAAAATCCATGCCTCTGCCATCTCTTTTCTCCCACCCTTACATCAAACAGTTCCTAAGAGGGGCTAACAACTTGAGGCCACCCAGAAGAGCACCTACCCCAGCTTGAGATTTTAACTTTGTTTTGGAAAAGCTCATCCTGGCCCCCTTTGAACCAGCAGCTTCAGCAGAGTTAAAGTTCCTCTCTTGGAAGACAGCCTTGCTTCTGGCCTTCACTTCAGCTAGAAGTGTATCCGAGCTACAAGCACTAATGGCTGCAGAGCCCTTCATCATTTTCCGTGCTAACAGGGTCTCCCTCAGGACTAACCCATCCTTCATGCCAAAAGTGGTGTCCATTGTGGCTCTCAACCAATCCATTCATTTGCCCACCATTTTCCCTAACCCACAAAACAAGGTGGAAAAGGATTCTGCACTCTAGATGTGCACAGACAGCTCAGATTCTACCTAGACAGGACTAAATCATTTAGAAAGACTGATCAGTTGTTAGTCAGCAAGGCCATATCCAAACAAACCATTTCCAAATTGATAGCACACTGCATCCATTTCTGCTACAAGCAGCACGGGAAACATCCCTCCAAGGGGGTCAGGACACATTCTACCAGAGCAACCTCCACCTGTGCAGCTTTCCTCAGACGGGTCTCCACCAGGGACATCCTGGAGGCTGCAACATAGACATCTCTTAATACCTTTACTAAGCATTACCATCTGCCTGTCTTCTCCAAACCCAGGGCAGGCTTTGCCACCACAGTCTTGCAGGGCATACTAGCCAGCCCCCAGTCTTTTTGACTGCCTCTACCCTTTTCTTTATCTTTGGGAATCAACCCAAATGTGATGACTGCAACAGTGAAACACGAAGAGTGTAGTACAGTTGTGTACATTTACCATAAATGTAGATGTTCAAATGTATTCACTGTTGTAGTCTTGGATGTTCATCGTGTTACCCTGCTGCAGTCATCACACTTGGGTTATCCTGTCGTCAGGCGGTCCCGCAGTCAGCCGGAATTCCAAAGTCTTGGTCCGGCGTCGGTTGCTGTCTCTTCTTCCCTGACGTCAGTGCGCCAGGGGTATATATAATGCATCCGATGCCATTTTCTCCAGTCTTTCTTGCCGCGCAGTGCTCGAAGCAGAAGCAGTTCGCAAGTGCCGGTCGGCCAACTCCTGAGATTTTCGAAGTCAAATTTCAGATCCGAAGTCTTCAATAAAGCTAAGTACCCCTCTGGGAAAACTATTCTTGCCTCAGACCGATGTCAGAAAAAGTTAACAATTGTATTTCTTGTGGGAAGCAAATACCTCATAAGGATTTTCATTCTTACTGCATACCTTGCCTAGGCCCAGACCACAACGTCACTGGTTGTCGTTTTTGTGCTAGGTTTAATAAGCGTACTATTAAAGGACGCTTTGACTTCGCACGACACTACTTCGGTAGAAAATTTAACTACACTATGCCGTCGGAGCAACTGACTACCGGCGTGCATAAAAAACGCAAGGATAAGGACAGGCAGCCTAGACCCAAGCCAGACTCCGAGGCCTCGGCTGGTCCGGTCTCCGGTTCACCGGTCTTCAGTGAGGCTCCGACGCAGCCCCTGACTACTGCGGATCTGGAACCTGAGACCGCTTCGGAGCTCTTGTCGGAAAGTACTAGGCCGACGCAGCCATTTTGTTTAGCCCCTACCGACGACACTGCTGATAGATGTCGGTACTGCAGAAACACCTTCGGTTTCTGAAGGCGTCTTCAGACTGATGACGCTCACCATAAAAACGTATCCTAAGACTAAGACTCCTATTAAACCTAAAAAGACTGCACTTCAGTCTCCAGTTCAAGGCCCCATGCCTAAGAAACAGATGCTCAAAATGGCTGAAGATTGGATCTCTTTAATCAGGGGTTCCCAACCCTCACCTGACAAAAGGCCTAGACAAGAGGAAGATTATGCCTCCTCTGAACAAGTGTCTATTTCCTCAGGCTCCTCTGAGGACAAAGATTACTCCTTCTCCCCTTATGAAGATTCTGATGCTGAGGATTCTATTCCCTCAGCTTCTCCTCCTGAAGACTACTCCTTTGGGGAAACTTTACACACTATGAGGGAACATTTTCACTGGGAAGGTCAGGACTACTCTGACTCAAAGAAAAGGCTCAGAGAGTTTCTTTTACTCCCCCAGCACAGACCACTTGCCATCCCCCCAGTTTTAGACATTGTGGATGATGTTTACTTAGAATCCAGTTTGAACCCAGATTCTTTGCCTCCTGCTCCAGCCAAACCTGACCGATACTATAGAGTGCCTGATTCCCACAAATTCCTTTATAAAAGCCCTGCTGCTGATCCAGAGACCATCTCCCAGGGTCCCAAAGGGGCTTAAGGCTTCTATGGCAAAAAATCCTGTACTCTGAAAGGGACTCCAGAGCACTAGACAGGTGGGGGGAAAAAGGTTTACACCTCAGCCACTCTAGCTATGAGGGCACTAAATTGCCAGTTCCACATGCTAAAATATCAGCAATTTCTAATGTCTCAGTTAAAACAAAAAATGAGCACACTCCCTCAGCAGTCTGAATTGAAAGAAATGCAGGATCTCTTGCATGCAACTGAACAGGTGGGCAAACATACTTCACAATGTGGGTTTGATTCTTTGGAGGCTTCCTGCAGAGCAGCTGTCACTGGGTCTGTTATATGTAGGCATGCTTGGTTAAAGGAACAAACTCTGCCTAATCATGTTAAAGCAAAGCTTCTAGATGCTCCCTTACAACAGGATGTTCTTTTTGGAGTTAAAGCAGAAGAAGTCTTAAAGAAAATGGAGGATAAGGCAAAATCTATGCAGACAGTCAAAGATTTTCTACAGGTACAGCCCCCACGCTTCAGCAGAAATTGGCCAACAAAAAATTGGTCCTTTCCAGCTACTGACAGACCACAGAGGGGTAAATACAGACGTCCAAGAGGCAGAGGACAACCACAAGGCCAGTACAAACCTCGACAATGGGGCACTGCAACACAGAAGGGAAGAGAAGACAGGTCCCAGACTACCAGAAGGCAAACTCAATGACTTGCACCTCATCTGGCCAAACAACACTCTCTTGACAGCACCCTTGGGAGGAAAACTCGCACTTTTTTCAGACAACTGGTACATTGTCACAAAGGACAAATGGGCCCTAGACATAATTTCATGAGGATACAGATTCCATTTTCACACCTTGCCAATGAAAAGAGGAATGCCAAACCTGCCACAAAATCAGTGGGCAGAAGCACAAAACCAAATTACAGCTCTCATGGACATGAGAGCCATTCAACTGGTACCTACTCGAGAGCAAGGCCATGGATTTTACTCAAGACTCTTTCTAGTTCCCAGAAAGGACAATGCCTGGAGACCAATTCTGGGTCTTTCAATTCTAAACACCTTCTTACAAGTACCAAAATTCAAGATGCTAACCACTACAGCAGCTTCTTCCCATGTTGGGCAAGAAAGCATGGCTAGTAACGATGGACTTCAAGGAGGCATACCTGCATGTCCCTATCAGACAAAGTTGCAGAAGATACCTCCGCTTCATTGCAGGTTCAACCCATTACCAATTCTCTGCACTGCCCTTTGGCTTATCTACTGCGCCCAGGGTCTTCACAAAATGCCTGGCACCAGTAATTGCATACTGCAGACAAAGAGGAATTCAAATGTACCCATACCTGGACGACCGCCTCATCCAAGCAGAAAGCAAGGACATCCTCTTACAACATCTGGCTTTTGTAAAATATCTTCTAAGTTGCCTGGGGTACACAGTAAACGAAAAGAAATCAAAAATAGTACCCTCACAAAATATGACATTCCTGGGTGCCAGCTTGAATACAATGGCCCAGAAGGCTTACCTGACGCCAGACAAACAACTACAGCTGACTTAATATTTCAAAACAATGGCAACAAAGAGCCAACTACCTGCAAGAAAAATTCTGCAGGCCTTGGGCTTCATGGCATCTTGCATACTACTAATACCATTTGCAAAGCTGCATATGAGGAAATTACAGTGGTACCTAAAAAGCGTATGGTCTCAACACAGCCACAGCTTGGACACAATAATATCTCTCATTCCCTGCCTACAACAAGAGTTTCTATGGTGGTCACAGGCATGTCACCTCAACAAGGGTCAGCCTTTCACCTTGCCCCCAGCCAGGCAAACGATGACAACAGATGCATCGGACTACGCCCGGGGGGCACACATGGCAGGACAAGTGCGTTCAAGGCATATGGACTGCAGATCAAAGGAATCTGCACATCAATCAAAAAGAGATGCTAGCTGTTCAAGAATGCTCTGACAGCCTTCAAGAATCTATTACATCCAGGACAGCTTACAATAAGGACGGACAACACCACAGTAATGTGGTACATAAACAAGGGGGTACACACACCTACCCTGTATGCAGGCTAGCAATGACCTTGTGGAACACAGCTCTGGCTTACCAAATTCAGTTACAAGCTCAGTTCCTGCCAGGAAAAAAGAACACATTGGCAGACGACCTCAGCAGAAACATTATGGATCCCCACGAGTGGAAACTGGATCCACAAGTATTTGCAATGATAACTCAAAAATGGGGCCTTCCAGACATAGACCTGTTTGCCAGTCCTCAAAACTATCAACTAACAAAATTTTGTACAAGGACACTGCACCATCAAGCTTGGAAAGTGGACGCACTCTCATTCAGTTGGAAAAACCTGACAGTATATGCCTTCCCTCCATTGCCTCTCCTCACAAAGGTGCTTCTGAAAGTCAGAAAGGAGAGACCACGACTGATTCTCATAGCCCCAGACTGGCCACGCCAGCACTGGTACTCATTATTGAGGAATATGGCCCAGGGCCCACCTTGGATTTTACCACAAATTGCCCATTTGCTCACACAGCAAAACAATCAGATTCTTCACAGCCAGCTCAAAACCTTAAATCTGGCTGCATGGCAAATCACCTAAGCATTCAGCCAGCTCCTCTTTCCCAAGCAGTTATGGATGTTATTCTGGAAGCTAGGAGGCCCAGCACCAGGAAGGCCTATTCGGATAAATGGAAAAGGTTTTGCGCCTGGAACCAAGCTAAAGGCCAAAACACACTTCAGCCTCACATGCCTCAGATTCTACAGTATTTAACTGAGATGTTGCACAAAGAACTTTCTTGTTCTTCCATTAAAATCCATGCATCAGCTATTTCAGCCCACTACAACACGGATCCACCCTTATTTTCGCATCCACTTCTAAGGCAGTTTCTCAGAGGGGCAAAAAACATTAGGCCCCCCAGGAGAGCACCCACACCAACATGGGACCTCAATTTTGTTCTGGAAAAACTTACGCTACCTCCCTTTGAACCAGCTTTCTCTGCAGATCTACAGTTTCTATCATGGAAGACTGCCCTGCTGCTAGCAATAACTTCAGCTAGAAGAGTCTCAGAGCTGCAGGCACTAATGGCAGTGGAACCTTTCCTCATTTTCCATCAAGACAGAGTTTCTCTACGAACTAATCCTTCCTTCATGCCTAAGGTGGTTTCCAGTGTGGCTTTAAATCAAACCATCCACTTTACCCACCTTCTTCCCAAATCCACAGAACAAAGGAGAAAGACTCCTGCATTCCTTGGACAGTCACAGGCAACTTCGTTACTACTTGGATAAAACTAAGGCTTTCAGAAAATCTGACCAGCTCTTTGTATCCTATGCTACAGCTTCACAAGGGAAGGCTATATCAAAACAAACCATTTCCAAATGGATAGGACATTGCATTCGTTTTTGCTATACCCATCATGGAAAACCATTTTCTGCTACCATTAGGCCCCACTCTACCAGGGCAACAGCTACATCTACAGCCTTCCTCAGGGAGGTTCCAACCAAGGAGATTTTGGAAGCTGCAACTTGGAGTTCAGTACACACCTTCACCAAACACGATCACTTACCTCTTTACTCTAAGACTAGAGCTGGCTTCGCCACTGCAGTTCTGCAGGGCCTTCTAGCCTCCTCTAACCCTCTATAACTCCTCCACCCATCCTTAGCTTTGGGATTCTACCCAAGTGTGATGACTGCAGCAGGGTAACACTATGAACATAGTACAGTTTTGTACCTACCATAAATGTAGATGTTCGAGTGTACACCCTGCTGCAGTCCAGGTTACCCTCCCTCCATCCCCTCTGATCTAACTGGCTAAATCTCTACAATACCTTCCTGATGTATTTGCTTATAGCTGGAGGGATTTTGTATTTGTGCAAAAATTACTTTATTTGGTACTAATTACTGACCACCTTTTTTGGGGGCACCTGACATCTGGGGCAAGAAAAACTGAAGAAAATGGCGTCGGATGCATTATATATACCCCTGGCGCACTGACGTCAGGGAAGAAGCGACAGCAACCGACGCCGGACCAAGACTTTGGAATTCCGGCCGACTGCGGGACCGCCTGACGACAGGATAACCCAAGTGTGATGAGTGCAGCAGGGTGTACACTCGAACATCTACATTTATGGTAGGTACAAAACTGTACTTTTCTCTCCCTCCATCCCCCTTGTGTCTCTCTCTCAATTTCTCTCTTTCTCTCTCCTTACAAGGATTTTTTGGTATTTACTTTGTACTGGTGGTGGTATTCCACCATCTCCTAGCTCCCTCTTGGGGCCTCCTGATGGTTAGGGCAAGAAAAACTGATGTAATGCCATCTACTGCCTTATTGTTTACCACTGACGACCTGACGTCAGTCCTGGAATGACGGCAACTGATGCAGAAATACTAAGCCTCGTATTTGGGGCGACTGAGGGCTACCCTGGCAAGGATAACCCTAATGTGATGACTGCAACAGTGAATACACTCTAACATCTACATTTATGGTAAGTGTTCACAACTGTACTGTCTCCTTTGTTTATCCTCGTCTTCCACTGATTCCAAAAGTCTTGCAGAAAGCAAGCAAGACTGAAGAGCTCAGTAATCCTCATTGTCCTCTTATGACCTCTGCAAGTTTGGTTCCAACTCCTGCAATCTCCTCTTTGTTGTTCTGCATGTTTACTGGATCCTCGTCAGTATCTCCTGTCTCACCCATCAGGGATTTCAGCATACCAATCTGCTCGCCCTCAAGTTACCTGCATGGTTTCTCCACTTCCCAATAATACAGTCCAGGCTCTTTTCCCCAATTTGTGATATAATTTTGGCTTCACAAAAAACTTCCACCAAGAAAGTACATAGGAACAAATGGAAAAGGTTTTCTATTTGGGCTTCTGACCAAAACATCGACCCCTTTTTGACCCCAACTTCTGCAGTTCATTTTCTTACAACCCTTTTTAGTGAAGGGTCCAGTTTTTCTACAGTTAAACTTCAGTTGGCAGCAATCTCAAATTTCCATTCAGAAAATAAATCTGTCTTCCTAGTTTCTTCAAGATTATGTGAAGCTTTTATAAAGGGCATATGTTAAGTTGTCAATCTCGCCTTCATTCTTGCTGGATGGGTTCGGAGCCGATGCTCGGCTCCGACTCTGCCTATACTAAAGCTCGAGAGCTAATTTTACCGGCTCGAGGCAACAACCCTATATCCCATGATGCTAGGCGCTAACTACCCAGATCTCGTTTGCCGCTTTCGCTAGCGAGGTGCTTTTTTTTACCGGCTCCACAAGTCAGTGAAAAATTTATATTTTTCTTCTCTTCTCTTAGGGATCTTTTCCCCTTTATTTTGTAATCAGATAGTATAGTACTTATACCTACCCCGTTGCGTCCCTTTTTTGGTCTTATCCCCCTAAATCCCAAAGTTTTATTCCTCCCCTGTTAAGGTTAGGCCTTAGGCCCTTCCATTTTTTTCCTGTTCCCTTGTATTGGGACAGTTAGGTGTGCGATGGTTTAATATCCTTTATTTTTACTTTGTGTGTGTGTGTTTTAGCTTCTAAGGAAGATTTGTTTTCTTCTTTAACAGCCTTAATGTCTAAAGACATTAAAGTCTCAGGCTTCAAGAAGTGTGACTCGTGCTGTCAGAAAATGTCGCTGACAGACGGTCACACTTCTTGCGTTTATTGCCTGGGACCCCTGCACCTGCAGGACTCTTATTCTGTTTGTCATGCGTTCAGTCCAAGAGTCCTGCAGGAGCACAGGAATAAGTTAATTTTGAGGGGCTTTTTAAAGCCCGAGGGTTCCCCGGCTAAGTCCTTGCCGGGTAAACCTTCGAAGCCATCCAAACCGTTGGCTCCGTGTTCCAAGCCTTCGGCTGGTGGCTCACCTACTGCGTCACGATCGGCTCCGGCTGGAGCCGATATGGCTATGTCGCAGTCTTCTGCATCGGCTCCGGCTGGAGCCGATGCCTCAAAGACTCTGATGTAATGGGATCCTATCTCGCCTACATTCATAACTGATGGGCTCGGAGCCGATCCATCGGCTCCGACTCGGCCAACTAATACACTAGAACGAAGTCTCTTATTGGCTGGGCTACTCCCTATCCCAGGATGCACTACACCTGCTTCCCCAGATCTCGTTTGCCGCTTTACAAGCTGGACGTGGTCTCGACTTGGCTGGAGCTAAGTGGTTTCTTTTACCTTTACTGGTCTTTGACCTTGGGTTGTTTCCTCTGAATATTCATAAAACAGCTGTTTTAACAGCTACTTTCTGTAACGAGTGTATTTTAGTATATAACTTTGTGTCTGAAGTAATACTGGTACTTTACTTTCGCTGTCGGGCAAGGCCCGTTTAAGTTAGAGGGCCTTTGCCCTATTTTTTGAGTGTTGGTGTTAATTTTATTTTTTCTTCGGGCTAAGCCCGTTTAAATTAGAGGGCTTTGGACCGTTGTTTTTTGTGGTGTGTGTGTTCACTGTGTTCTCTTGTGAGATAAATTTACCTCGCAGAGCTCCTGCCTGGTTTCTCGCGCTCTACAGTTAGCGCAAGCTTTGTCAGTTATACTGCTTGTCATATCTCTTCTACTTTATCATGTCAAAAGAGCAGAAGTCAGGATTCAAGAAATGCACTCGGTGCAATTACAAAATGTTTATTACAGACAGTCATTCCATTTGCGTGTACTGTTTGGGGCCTAAACATCTACAGGAGACATGTAGTGTCTGTCATGCTTTCTCCTCTAGGGTTCTTCAAGAGCGCAAAAATAAACTCATCTTGAAGGGTCTTATTAAGCCCTCCTTTGAAGAAGCTTTAGAGCCTCCTGTTACATCCAAAAAGAAAAGATCGTCGGCTCCGACAAGTCCGTCGGAACCGACTGCTAAAAAGCTAAAGTCGACCTCTTCTTCCTCGGCTCCACTGACTTCGGGGCCGAGGGTCGAAGGGTCTGCCTCGATACCTCCTTCCTCGGCTCCATTAGTCTCGGAGCCGCAGGTTGGAGTATCGAGAGGCGAATCACCTCCATCGGTTCCAATGGCTTCAGAGCCGGTGGAGGTGTGCAGCTCAGACTCTTCCCCCTAGGCTCTGAAGAAACCTCCTTCGGCGCCGATAGTGGTCCATGCAGTGGTGGAACCGGCGCCGATAGCATTGGAGCCTTTTCGGAGCCGGTCCCCTACTCTCTCGGAGCCGAGAGGAAAGTCTTCTCTGTCTACCTCCTCTAAATCTTCAAAATTGTCTGATCAGGATTTGGATAGGGTGATACAGAGGCTTTTCCAGTCTCCAGTTTTTGCTAAAATGGTCTCGGCTCCAGCCCAGTTGGCTTCGGAGCCGATCCCCCCTCCGACGCATTCGATTCCTCCTCCAACCTCCTCGGAACCGTTGGAGTCTGTGATGGTGGAGCAATGCGGAGCCATACGGTCGGAGCAGAGACCCCTTCGAGGTCTGTCGGCTCAGACTATGGTTCCTACCCTGTCCTCGGGTTCAGGGTTTGGTACTGGGACTTCCTCAGTCGGGCCCGAGGGGAACACTTTGGGGCTGGGTGCTTCGGTGCCTAGTCTTCCCCTCGGAGCATCGGCTGCTGGAATTCCCAGTGCCATCGTGGCCTCTAGACCAGTGATCTCCATGGAGTCTGGAGGTCCGGCCTTTGAGGCCATGAGGACCGCGCTGGCCATGCCTTTGCCGGCTCAGCAGGCTTTTACCTCACCGTCCCTAGATCTGGAGACTGGTGCTTCTGTTGTGTTGCAGTCCTCGCAGCGGGCCCCAAGGCCTGAGGATACCCCCATCGGGTTCCCTTCCGGGGTCCGTCCAAACTGCTTCGGACGAGCCCCCACGGAAGAAATTGTGCAAGAGGAAGCACGTGGACTCCCAAGATGAGTCTGTTACATCGGATACTGACCTCGATGACGCAGAAGGGTCCCCCAAATCATCTTCGGATGATATCTCTTTCTCAGATATCCTGGAGATTCTGAGACAGAGAGGAGATTGGCAGGCCAAAACCCCTTCAGCTGAGGAGTCAGTCTTCCTCAAGGCCTTCGGGGCCAGGCCCTCCGCCTCCTGGGTGTCTCCGCCCTTCGATGAACTCCTTGATTTGGTTTCTCGAAGGGCGTGGGAACATCCAGATTCTGTGGAACCGGTGCCTGCGAGACCCAATAAGTTTCTTTCAGCCCCCCCCCCAGAAGGAATTTCTGACGAAAGGTGTTCCAGTAGATGCTATGGTGGTGGCTTCTGCCACACAGCAGGACGTGGCAGAGGCTTCAACGTCTGTCCACCCTCCTAATAAGGATTCTAGGAGCATGGATAGGTACGGGAAGCGTACCCTGTCGTCAGCGGCCTTTTCCTTACGGTCGCTGAATTATTTGTCATTTTACTAGGCTCCAAAGGAACCTCCTTAAAGAGCTAAATGACTCCCTCACTGGTAATCTACCTGAGGCGCTGGCCCCGGCTGTTGGCGCCCAGATGACTACCCTGTTATCCATCGTGAACTCGTCCATGAGGCTCATTTCGTATGCGGCCGAAGGGGCGAGTAGAGCAGCGGGAACGGGCATTGCCCTCAGGAGACACGCCTGGTTACGCTTGTGTTCATTTGTGGAGGCCTTCAAGTCTTCCTTCGCCGACGCCCCCTTTGATGGGTCATCTTTGTTTGGACCCAAGGTGAAGGACACACTAACTCGGTGCGAGCAGGAGGGCAAGACTTTGACTGCCGTTGGGGCCCGTTTTTCCGCTCCTTCTAGGCCTTACCCCAAGGCTCAGAGAGGAGGGAAAATGTGGTTCAGAAAATCTCAGAAGTCTTTCCCTACTCCACCCAGTGATTCCCCCTCCAGAGGCGGGGGGGGGGTAATTCTGGAAGACGCCACCCCAGAGGTAGCAGAGGCCCCCGTAACTCTGGAGACCGCGATTCCTTTCGTGGTTCTTCATACAACCAGCGTCCCTGAGTTGTTGCCCGACTGTGCAGCTCCGGAGCCATTCGGGGGTCGGTTTGCAGCGCACCCACAAGCTTGGGAATCCATAACAAGCGATCAGTGGGTGCTTCGCGTTATTACCGGAGGATATATCATTCACTTCAACAAGCCCCCCCTTTCCTTAAGGGAAATCCCGGACGTACCACCCAGTCAGCGGGATCAGGCAGCAATAGAGGTTTCAAAGCTGCTAGAAAAAGGAGCCATCCAGCCTGTCCCCACCGACCAGATCGGATCAGGAACTTGCTCAAGATTATTTTTGATACCAAAAAAGACAGGGGACTTCAGGCCAATTTTGGACCTCAGTTCATTGAATCGTTTTGTGCAAAAGTCCAAATTCCGAATGGTCACCCTTCAATCCATTCTTCCATTGCTGGAGAAAGATGCATGGATGTGCTCCATAGATCTCCAGGACGCTTACTATCACATCCCGATAGCTCAAGAGTC
The DNA here is from genome assembly GCF_019279795.1 of Protopterus annectens. Taxonomy (NCBI): domain Eukaryota; kingdom Metazoa; phylum Chordata; order Ceratodontiformes; family Protopteridae; genus Protopterus; species Protopterus annectens. Next base: position 334,201,764 of record NC_056737.1, read on the forward strand.
CAGGAGACACTTGCTTCCGCCTCGGAGTCAGTCATTTCCAATTCCGAGCACTGCCCTTTGGTCTCACCACAGCCCCCAGGGTGTTCACCAAGTGTCTGGCAGTGGTGACTGCTCACCTGAGGAGTCTGGGATTCCAAGTGTTTCCATATCTAGACGATAGGCTCCTTACTGCCACCTCCGAGCATCTACTATTCCAGGCGCTCAACGCCACGTTCACCTTGGGCCGTTTCTTGGGGATTACGTTCAATTGGCAAAAATCTGTACTACAGCCATCTCAGCGTATTATTTTTATAGGCGCAGACTTAGACACAAAAAGAATGCGCGCCTTTTTACCGGCAGCAAGAATTCAGGTTCTACAAAACCAAGTCAAATCCTGTCTTCCCCTATCAAGAGCCCCGGCCCATCGGATTCTACAACTGTTGGGTTCGATGGCGTCAACCATACTCTTAGTCCCTTTAGCCAGACTGCACATGCGAATATTACAATGGCTTCTGTCGGTTCAATGGTCCTATCAGGAACTTCCCTTGAACCATTTAGTCATGATCACGGAGAGTTGCCGTCGGGATCTGCGTTGGTTTCTCCTCCAATCCAATCTCGACCAGGGGCGACCCTTTATTCCTCAACGTCCCGTTGCCACTGTGACTACGGACGCCTCCCAGGTAGGGTGGGGGGGTCATTACCTGGACAGGTCGGTCCAAGGCACATGGCAAATCCAGGAAACGCATTTGCATATCAATATCCTGGAAATGAGAGCGGTACTCTTGGTGCTGCAAGCTCTCCATCACGCTCTCCCGCATGGTCCGATTGCTATCCTTTCCGACAACATGTCAGTAGTTTGGTATATAAACAAACAAGGTGGAACCAGATCTTACCCACTGTGCAGAGAAGCCATGAGACTTTGGCACTGGGCGGTAGCTACCAACCGCTTTCTAATGGCAACGCACATACCAGGGAAATCCAATGTGATTGCGGACAGATTAAGCAGAACCATTCTCTTACCCCACGAGTGGTCCCTCAACCAGAGAGTAGCTGCGAAAATCTTCGCCAAATGGAGCCTCCCTTGCTGCGATCTGTTTGCCAGCCCTCACAATGCGAAATGCAGAGAGTTCTTCACGCTGTTCCCCTCCCAGGGACAGATTCCCAGGGACGCTCTGACACATTTGGCCCCGGTCTTCTTTATGCCTTCCCTCCGGTTCCCCTCCTACCGAGGGTAATACAGAAGGCCATCTACCTGGAGAGCGAGATGATTTTGATTGCCCCGCACTGGCCTCGTCAAGTTTGGTTCCCTTTCCTACAGAGGCATGCGGTAGAAGGTCCATGGTTTCTGGACCCGGTGCCAGACCTGTTGACTCATCAGTCAGGACGGCTTCACCCGTCTCTCAGGTCTTTGAAGTTGGCAGCATGGTTACTCCACTTCCATCCTTAGTCCGAGACGATTCTCTTTCTCCGGACATGATCCACATATTGTCTTCTTCTCATAAACCTTCCACTGTCAAACTTTATTCCAGCAAATGGAAAAGGTTTGCCTTCTGGGCTCAGGAATGGGGTATAGACCCCCTTACTGCACCAGTATCGGAGGTTCTGAATTTCCTGGCCTCCCTCTTTCAGTTGGGCTCTTCAGTTTCTACCATTAAGGTTCAGCTAGCGGCTATCTCTAATTTTCATGCTTCCTTTGAACCTTCATTGATGTCTCACAAACTTTGTAAGGCTTTCCTTAAAGGAGCATGGCTCCTTAGGCCTCCAATATCTCACCCTGTCCCCCCTTGGGACTTGAATATGGTTCTTGCTGCCCTAACTGCCCGTCCTTTCGAACCAGCTGCTACCTGCGATTTGAAATTTCTGTCCTGGAAAACGGCCTTTTTAGTGGCCATAACTTCCGCCAGGCGGGTTTCAGAACTTCAAGCTCTTTGTTCTGATCCTCCCTATTTGATTTTTCACAAGCATAGAGTTTCCTTGAAATTAAACCCCTCCTTTTTACCAAAGGTAGCCTCTTCTTTCTGTATTCAACAAACTGTAGAGCTCCCTGTGTTTTTTCCAGAGTTCTCTAATAACGCAGAATATATCTTGCATCAATTGGACGTCCATAGACAACTGCGTTTTTACTTGAATAGAACCGCTCAGACGCGGAAATCAAATCAGTTGTTTGTTTCCTTTGCAATGAACAGATTGGGTCAACCAGTAGCGTAGCTAAGACCTCCATAGCTAAATGGATTAAAGATTGTATCTCGTTCATTTATTCACAAGCTAACAAAGAGCTTCCCTTTCCAGTCAAGGCTCATTCTACCAGGGCAATAGCTACTTCTGTAGCTTTTCACTCCAAATTATCAATAGATGATATTTGTGCTGCGGCTACCTGGACTTCTCCGCACACTTTCATTTCTCATTACAAATTAGATGTGGTTTCTCGAGGCAGGGCTTCCTTTGGTTCCACAGTTCTCAGGAGTGTTTTCCAATGAGCCACCCGGGATTTAGGTGCTAGGGACGCTGTCCCATCAGTTATGAATGTAGGCGAGATAGGATCCCATTACATCTTTTAGTTATGTACTTACCATAACTTCGGATGTATGGGATCCATCTCGCCTACATTCATAAGTACCCACCCTCCTTCCCCCTTCCATTCGGATTTAGAGGAGATGTAGTTCCATTTGGAGATCTTCTCTTGAAGAACTTTAGTTGGTTGTAGTGACTACTATTTTCTGGGTTTGCATGGATGTATGAAAGCGAACAAACAAGATCTGGGGAAGCAGGTGTAGTGCATCCTGGGATAGGGAGTAGCCCAGCCAATAAGAGACTTCGTTCTAGTGTATTAGTTGGCCGAGTCGGAGCCGATGGATCGGCTCCGAGCCCATCAGTTATGAATGTAGGCGAGATGGATCCCATACATCCGAAGTTATGGTAAGTACATAACTAAAAGTTTCCTAAGTCGGCTCCGGTCTGAGCCGATGTGTCTTTGGCTCCATCTGCACCACTAGATTCGGTGCCATCTTCCACCCATAAAAGATCTAGGTCTCCGTCCCTGGAGTCCATTCACTCGGCTCCGAGATCGCCTTTGCTCTCGGAGCGGAGCCATCGGAGCCATTCCTTTCGGTCTTCCAGGCTTTCTGACCATGACCTTGAGAGGGTGGTTAGTAGACTCCTAAAGTCTCAGGCACTGGCCCAAATGCTTCACAGCCCATCTCAACAGACAGTGGCTTTACCCATACCATCTTCGATTCCTCCTCCGACTCTGCCCCTGAGTTCGGAGCCGGAGCTCCTCAGAGCCGTGACTGTCGTGACATCGGAGCCGATACTTCCCCCTTTGGCTTCGTTGTCTGCTCCGATCTCTTCCATGGTCCCATCCATGGAGGGATCCGGGCACTTGGACTCCCTCGTCGGCTCCGAGGGGGCGAGTGGCATCGGGCCCTTGTCCGACCCCGTTCTCCTTCTCGGAGCTTTGGCGCTGGTGAGTTCGGCCCCGACATCGGCTTCGTAGCCGTCCCTCTCGGTGCCGGCTGGGGTTCCTATTTCTTCGGAACGGCAGCCCTCTGTCCTGCCTGATAGGGGCGCCTTCGAGGTCATGAGGAGCGTTATGGCCCCTGTGCCTGCCCCACAGTCAGCTCCATCAGCTCCTCCCACTGTAGTGCCTGCTGCGGTCTCTACCCACTCTCTCATTCCCGACCGTAGAGACCCAACGCCTCAGGTTTCCCCATTGGGAATATCCTCCTCTTCCGAGGCTTCCCCTGATCCGTCAGGTGAACCCCCTCGAAAGAGGACATGTAAGAGGAAGCATGTGGACTCCCCTGAGTCCATCACATCTGATACCGACATGGATGAGTCGGAAGGGTCCCCCTATGAGAATGTCTCCTTTTCTGACATCCTTGAAATCCTTAAGCAGAAGGGGAACTGGTCTACCCTCAATCCTTCCGAGGACGAGTCGGTTTACCTGGAGGAGTTTGGTTCTTGCCCTTCCACCTCCTGGGTGTCTCCGCCTTTTGACCCCCTCATGGAAGTGGTGGCAAGGAAGGCGTGGACGGCCCCTGATGCGACGGAACCCACCCCACGGAGGCCCTCCAAATTTATCACAGCCCCGTCAGATAAACAATTCTTAACTATGGGTGTCCCAGTTGATGCCATGGTGGTGGCTACAGCCACTAAGAAGGAACTGGCCAATCCTTCAGTGCCTATCCATCCTTCTAATAAGGAATCTAGGACTATGGATAGGTACGGCAAGCAGATGTTCTCTTCACCGACCTTCGCCATGCGGTCGCTGAATTACTTGTGCCATTTCACCCACCTTCAAAGAGACATTCTCAAAGAAATGGGTGATACTCTACAGGATCCAACAGCTGCGGGGTTTCGGGACAAAATTAACTCCCAGCTAGGAACCCTAAATTCCATTGTCAACTCCTCCATGCGGCTTATTTCCTATGCAGCCGATGGAGCGAGTAGAGCTGCAGGCACAGGCGTGGCTTTAAGGCGTCATGCCTGGATGCGGCTTTGCAACTTTGCAGACCCCTTCAAGGTGTCCTTCACTAACTCCCCCTTTGATGGTTCGGCGTTGTTTGGACCTCAAGTGAAGGATACGTTGACCAGATGCGAACAAGATGGCAAGACTCTATCTGCTGTAGGAGTGCGTTTTTCTACCCCGTCCAGACCCTATCCTAAGGGTCAAAAGGGTGGGAAAATGGTTCTGCAAATCTCAGGGAGTCACAGCTGACTCAAGAGGTCAGTTTCCCCCGAGAGGCGGGGGGGGGGACAACAACAGACGCCGCCCTAGAGGCAGAGGAGGTCCGCAGAATCAGGCAACAGAGAGTCTCTCTCCGATAAACTCTTCCAGCATCCCTGAGAAGCTGCCCGACTGTCCACCTTCGGAGGCAGTCGGGGGAAGGTTATCGCTGTACCCAGAAGCCTGGCTTTCTCTCACACAAGACAAATGGGTACAGTCGATTATATCCGAAGGTTACAAAATTCCCTTTATCCACACCCCAACTCGATCAAAAGGGCCCCTCCCAGACGTTCCACCCAGTCTAAGGGAACAAGCAGTACTAGAAGTTTCAAAACTGCTAACAAAAAGAGCCATCCAGCCAGTCCCAGCAGACCAACTAGGATCCGGAATCTACTCCAAGTTCTTTTTGGTACCAAAAAAGACAGGGGACTGGAGGCCAATATTGGATCTCAACAGACTAAACAAGTCTGTAAAAAGAACGAAGTTCCGGATGGTCACGCTACAGTCCATTCTACCCTTTCTGGGTCAGGACAATTGGATGTGCTCAGTGGACCTTCAGGATGCGTACTATCACATCAAGATGCACAGGCACTCCAGAAGGTTTCTCCGCTTCTGGCTGGGGGCCAGTCACTACCAGTTCAGGGCCCTGCCCTTTGGTCTCACTACAGCCCCCCAAGTGTTCACCAAATGCATGGCAGTGGTCACGGCTCATCTGAGATGTCAAGGATTCCAGGTGTTTCCGTATTTAGACGACTGGCTCCTTACTGCCACCACCAGGCATCAGTTCTTCTTGCCAGAGATTACACCATTCAAACTTGAAAAGGGCTAGGTATTTCCATAAATTTCGAAAAGTCTGCCTTGTCGCCTTGTCAGTCTATTACCTTCATAGGCACCACCTTGGACACCATACAGCTCTCAGCAAAATTAACCGAGCAAAGAGTTTTAGATATTCGAAATCATGTTCATATCCTACTTCAGAGCAAAAGAATCCAGGCCAGGTTTGTCCTAAAAGTGTTAGGTCTCATGGCAGCAGCCATCACGCTACTTCCCCTTGCTCGTTTTCACATGCGGCTCCTTCAGTGGATGCTTTTCTCCCAGTGGTCCTTCCAACAGCTTCCTTTGACACACAAAATCATAATAACACTATCTTGAAAGAAACATCTGTCTTGGTGGATGGTCTCCCCTCAAGTTCTTCAGGGCAGACCATTCGTTCCTTCCCCTCCGGTCGCCACTGTCACAACGGATGCCTCCCTGATCGGGTGGGGGAGGCATTTTCAGGGCAGGACAGTCCAGGGCACATGGCAACCTTTCGAATGCCACCTGCACATAAATGTCCTGGAGATGAGAGCAGTGCTTTTGGCTTTGCAGGCCCTCCAAGACTCTCTTCCTTTAGGGACTATTGCAATTCAGACGGACAATATGTCCGTAGTGTGGTATATCAACAAGCAGGGCAGAACCAAGTCCTATCCCCTGTGTCGAGAGGCACTCAGACTTTGGCAATGGACGATCTCTTCTCAGCGGTTTCTAATAGCAACACATATCCTCGGGAAGTCCAACATCATAGCGGACAGGTTGAGCAGAGCTATTCTCATGCCACACGAGTGGTCTCTCAAGCAATCAGTAACTGAGGAGATTTTTCAGAAGTGGGGTCCTCCTTGCTGCGATCTTTTTGCAACACCTCAAAACAGCAAGTGCCTCGACTTCTTCACCCTCTTTCCCCTTCCAGGCCATCCCCCCAGAGACGCTCTAGTCCACGATTGGCCTCGGGGACTTCTATACGCTTTTCCCCCCTTTCCATTAATCACTCAGTTGATTCAGAAAGCTACTGCCTTGAGAGTCAGGATGATCCTCATTGCCCCTTATTGGCCTCGACAGATATGGTTCCCGTTCTGCATCGTTACCTTTTGGAACAGCCTTGGCATCTGGACCCAGTGCCAGATCTTTTGGCCCACCAGTCATGGCGGCTGCACCAATCCCTCCAATCTCTCAACCTCACAGCTTGGTTGCTCCACTTCCATCCTTAGCCAGGCTTCCCCTGATTTCCAATTCTGTCCGTGATATTATTGTAGCTTCCCTTAAGTCCTCTACCAGAAGGATTTATGCTAGTAAATGGAAGCGTTTTTCCTTCTGGGCAAAGGCTAGGAATATAGATCCCTTCACTGCTCCTATACAGTCAGTCCTAGATTTCCTAGCAGAAATTTTTCATTCAGGCTCTTCATCCTCTACTGTAAAGGTTCAGTTAGCGGCCATTTCAAATTTTCACATAGGCCTATTGGATTCTAGCATCATGTCCCACAAGCTTTGTAAAGCCTTCCTTAAGGGTATCTTTTGCTCAAACCCCCAATCAAAGACCCCCCCACCACAGTGGGATTTAAATTTGATTTTAACATCCTTGGTTCTTCCTCCCTTTGAACCTGTGGCTTCCTGTTCTTTAAAGTTGCTCTCTTGGAAAACTCTCTTCCTAGTTGCCATAACTTCTGCTAGGAGAGTATCAGAACTCCATGCCCTTTGCATTCGTCCTCCTTATCTAGTTTTCCACAAAGACAGGGTTTCTCTCAGAACTAACCCGTCTTTTTTGCCCAAGGTGGCTTCTCAGGCAAATTTAAATCAATCTATCGATCTTCCAGTTTTCTTTCCCAATTATTCTAACAGGGCAGAGCAAAAACTGCATTATCTCGATGTTCATCGTCAGCTCCGTTATTATCTGGACAGAACTAAACAAACTAGGAAATCTGAACAGCTTTTTCTATCCTCTGCGGAAGGTAAAAAGGGCCTTCCGGTATCCAAAGTAACCTTGTCTAGATGGCTGTCCTCTGTGATTACCTATATCTATCAACTCAGAGGTAAAGAATTAGCTTCTATGCCAAGAGCCCATTCAACCAACATTCTGGCTGACAGGTTCAGTGCAAATTTCTCCCTTCCCTCACCCCCAAAAGAAGAAATACTTATCCCAGCTGAATGTAATCTCCCAGTCATCTCAGATGTCCAAGTGAGAACCGCCCTCAACAAAGCTAAAAACACAGCATCAATGGGACCTGACGGTATCCCGGGTTGCGTGCTACGTGAACTCCAAGAGGAGCTAAACCCACACATAAAAATGCTATTTAACCTTAGTCTTACTACAGAATATGTACCTGAACACTGGCGTACAGCAACAGTGGTCCCACTCCACAAAGGGGGTACCTCTACAGACCCTGGGAACTACCGCCCCATAAGCTTAACCAGCCTGATCTGCAAAGCTATGGAAAGAATCATTATGGAACTCATAAACCGAGACATAGGGGACCTACAGACACTTGACCCCACCCAGTTCGGCTTTGTAAAGGGCAGATCCTGCCTTTTGAACCTGGTTGACTTTTTCGAAACAGTCACTAGAGCCATTGATGAGGACAAAGCAGTCCATACAGCCTACCTGGACTTGGCTAAGGCCTTTGACACAATACCCCACTCAGGCATCATAGATAAGCTCAACAGCTTAAACGTAAACCCTTATGTCACTAGATGGGTTGCAAACTGGCTAAAGGACAGAGCCCATAAAGTTAAAATCGCTGGTGCATTGTCAGACTCAAAGCCAGTCACAAGTGGTGTCCCACAGGGATCTGTCCTGGGATCCCTCTTGTTCGGCATTTATTTCTCAGATGTTAAAGCAAACATGGGAGGGTTGTGGCTAACAAAGTTCGCAGATGACTGCAAACTAGGCACCATAGTCTATACACCAGCGGGCACATACATCCTACAAAAAGGCCTCACAGAAACGGACAACTGGTGCTGGAGTCACGGCCTTAAACTAAATGCCAAAAAATGTATAGTCATCCCCTTTGGGAAAAACAGAGTACCCACAAATTATCACATAGACAGAAACCCACTGAGTACGGAAAAAGTAATCAGAGACCTAGGGACCCAAGTCGACAGCGACCTCTCATTTGACACCCACGTTGCCAAAGTGGTTAGGAAAACATTCTACCTTGCACACCTCATCATGAAGGGATTCACATCCAGATCCAAGGATGTCATTGTACCCCTATACTCCTCCCTCATCAGACCCATGATTGAGTACAATGCCCCATTTGGTATGTACCTCACCCGGCATTTGCAACAGCTGGAGAGACCACAGAAGTACCTCACCAAGAGGATCAAGGGTCTCCAACATATGTCTTATTCTGCCAGACTAAAGAAACTCCAGCTCTATTCAGTAGCATACCGCCTGCTCAGAGGTGATCTCTGCCTGACGTACAAGGCCATGTCCAATCAGGATCTGATGGACATGCTCCACCTCAAAAAATCCAAGTCCATCAGGACCACGAGAGCTAAAGACTTAAACATCGGCACAAGTATGAATAGGACATGCTGGACGGATAAATACATAACCCAGAGGCTTCCCATGCTTTGGAACATGATCCCAGTTCATGTTAGGCAGAGCCCCTCACTGACTCTCTTCAAGAGAAATCTAGATGAGTGGATGGGAGATCGTAAGTTTACCCCAGAGGTCACATCTGTGTCACTACTAGACAGGGGCACAGTAAACTAACTCTATTATATAAGGGGACCTTCATTGTGTCACTACTAGACAGAGGCACAGTATTCTAAATCTATTCTGTGCATTTTTGTACCATTTCATGGGGTGGCGAAAGCCACATCACTATGGCTAGGCTTACAAATGCCCCAGGGCAGATAGCCTAGTACTAAACTATGAAACCAGAGCTTTAGCTACATCAACAGCCTTTCAAGCTAGATTGCCAATGGATACTATTTGTTCAGCAGCCACATGGGCCTCTCCTCATACCTTTATTACACACTACAAATTAGACATGGCCTCCAGAAACAGGGCAAATTTTGGTTCCACCATTCTCAAGAGCCTGTTCCAATGAGCCACCCGGGATGAAGGTGCTAGGGACGCGGTCCCATCCAGCAAGAATGAAGGCGAGATTGACAACTTAACATTGAGAAGTTATGTACCTACCATAACGTTCCATGTTAGTTGTCTTCTTCTCGCCTTCTTTCTTGGCCCCACACCATCCCCCTAGCCTGGATAGACCAAAAGGATTTCCCTTTTTTATCAGGGTCTTCACCCTTCATAATTTGAAACCTAAACTGGTTATCCTTGGGTAACTATACCTTCAGGTAGTGGCACATGGGAGTTTTTCCCCCTTTCCTTCTCTCCCTTGGGTTGGGAGGCTAAAATTGCTATGTTCTCAGCTACCAAACGAGATCTGGGTAGTTAGCGCCTAGCATCATGGGATGTAGGGTTGCCTCGAGCCGGTAAAATTAGCTCTTGAGCTTTAGTATAGGCCGAGTCGGAACCGAGGATCAGCTCCGAACCCATCCAGCAAGAAAGAAGGCGAGAAGAAGACAACTAACATGGAACGTTATGGTAGGTACATAACTTCTCATTTTCTTCTCTGGTCAAAAAAAGAACCCGTTTTCAGCAGCGGCCCGGGAACAAAAAAAAAAACAAACTCCAAGTTAAATACATAAAATACAAGCAGTATAACTACGAATACAATGATAAGAAGTTATTTCAGACATTTTGGAAAAATTAGCATCAGAAAGTAATAAAACATATATCACCAAATACATTCTATGAATTTCTATACAGAGAAGGTTTAATTGAAGAGAGGAGTAAAGATTAGAGAAGAGATAAATAGAGAACTAAATAGCTACTCTGTGTTTGGATCAACAGAAGAGACTGAGAGAAGTCTGGATAATGGAGAGAGAAGAAAAAGAGAGAACGAAAATGGAGAAAAGGTAAGTCAAGTACACATCATGGCTAGAGCCAGGAATAATAGGATTCTTATAAAGGGAAGATTTTAAGTAAAGACAAAGAAATAGTAAAGTAAAAATGAGGAGGCAAGTAGATAGAAGAGATGGGGAAGAAGAGAAAAAATATGAGAAAGGTAGGACAGGGATGAGAGAAAGGAAGTTAACATGAAGCTGGTAGAAGAATGAGTTATAAAACATAAGCGTTACACAAGTTAGAAAAGGAAAGAAAAATAAAAAGATGAACATTAGAAATGGGAGTAGTTGTAGCCTGGACAAGTACATGAGCATAGCTAGATTTCTTTCTGTTCAAATGCTGCAGTATCCATTACATGGGGGAGTATGCCTCCGGTTGACTCGTATGTCTGGCTGTTTTACCAAAGATAACTGCTACTAGGAAGGTACGTGCGACAGCCTGCATCACCCAGCATATGTCGGCCATAAACAGATGTCTGATATAAAGCAGACATCAGCACATACCTACTTCAGAACTTTTCTGCTGCCAGTTTGACTGCCAGATCCAGTCATCACTTACTTTGGAAAGTGACCTTGTGCTTTGTACGTACTCTGATAAGCACTCCACGGGGGTTTTTTTTGGTTACCTTTTCTTGCTACTGTGTTGTTGTCCGTTAATGTCAGGCAGAAAGGGCAGGTGTCTGTGTAGAAGGCAGATTCCACATAAAGACTCACACGAGCTGTATTTATTCTGTCTAGGCCAAAACCACTACCACACATCCTGCGAGATCTGTAAGGCCTTTGTACCAAAGACCCTTAGGAGCTCTCTTGCTGCTATTCTATATTTAGAGAATCAGCAATTAAAATGCCTGGCTAGAGACATGACCTGACTTCGGGACCTTCAGAGGAGCCACCGACCAAAAAGGCCAAGAAACCTCAGCCTGAACTTACGACTGCACTCTCTGTTCCGACCGTCCCTCTCTAGGCCGATGAAGGCCCAGAAGCTAGGTTGGTACGAGCAGATCTCCACTGATGAGTACCCAGCGGGAGGCCATTAACGAGACTGCCAGCATGTCCCAGAGGGAATCGCAGGCATCCGACCTAGGCGCCGGGGGAACCTCTGCTTATCTCTGAAGGCCTGTGTGGAGTGTCCCAAATCGTAGTCCAAGAAGACATCCTCTTGGACGTCGTGGTATGTCACCCGAAGTCTGGTCTTGTGACTCTCCACTGTATCTTGGATACCCCTATGTCGGAGGCCCCTAAAAAGAAAAAACAAAAGACCAGGCATATAGTGTCTACTCAGTAGACCATGCTGTCTCATCAAGTCCCTGACTGGCAGGCCTTTCCCCAAGGCCTTTTTAATACTTTCATGGCCTTACGCCAGACTTCTGCTCCTGCCAGGCCCCCTCAGTCTCCACTCCTATGAGTAGGCCTTTGGCAGATATTTCTCCGAGGATGAAGAATCTTCAGGTGATGAGTCCCTTACCTACACCTCTCAGCTTGCTTTCCTATTGGGGTACGCTTCCCCAGAGAAGGAATCCAGTGGAGCTGATTTTCTTGGGAAAGGCATCAGTTTTGACGAGACCATTGTTCAAATGAAAGACTATTTTAAATGAGACTGCAGTTGGGTTTCTGAGACTCAGAAGAGGTACTGTGACTTCTTACAAATGGAGTCCCGTAATCTGTCTGCAGATGCCCCTGTCCTTCCGGCGTTTTTGGATGCCTTCCTGGCTACGTCCAATTCACCAGACTCCCAACCCCAGTGCCTAAACCCACTGACAGATTTTATAAAGTACCTGATGATGCCAAGTTCCTTTACAAGACTGCTCCTGCAGAGAACCTTCTACCATATCTGTTGCTGCCGATAAAACCTCTAAGCTACTCCCTTTGGATAAGGAAAGCAGGATTATGGAGAGATTAGGTAAAAAAGTTTATACCTCTGCCACCTTAGCTGTGAGAGCCATAAATTGTCAGACACACATGGCTAAATACTCCTCGGCCCTGTTGACTGATGCCATTAAACAGTTGGGTTGAATTATCTGATTCCCCTAATAAGGCAAAATTACTAGCCTTTTGAATTCATGCAGTCAAGTTACCACTCTATAAAATGTAGTTATGATGCAGTGGACGCCTCGGCAAGGGCTGCTGCCTCAGGGTCAGTCCTTTTGAAGATATTCCTGGCTCAGGCTGCAGCCTTTGACAGATATCAAATCAAAACTTATGGATGCACCCTTAGATAACAAGGCCTTGTTTGGCTCTGCGGCTGCAGAGCTCTTTAAGGCCCTTCAGGAGTAGGGCAAAGAGCTTCAGAACCTCAGGCACATCTTTGTGCCCCCTGTTCCCTACTTCCAGAGGAACTACCCTGCCAAAGCTACCTTTGTGAGAAGACCTTCCAAACACCTGTTTTCCAAAGGGAAAAAAAAGACTCCAGAAAGCAGACCCCTTCCATGACTTCTCCTCCACACCAGCTCAAAAGCAGCCCTTTCAGGCCAAACCTGGTAGTCTGTGACTACCAGACCTTAAGCCCATCTACTCCCCTCTCTCTGCATCTCTCTGTCCCTTTCTGCTTGGAAACACATTACCCAGGATTCTTGAGTCCCTTTCTATCATAAAACAAGGGTACTTCATGGTCTGGGATTCCAAACCATCCTTCAAAGGAATTCCTCAACCCCCTTGAGACCAAATGGCTTCCTTTTCCCTGGTTTTGCACTCCCTTCTTTCTCAAGGCACAATCCAAGAGGTACCTCTGCATCTGAGAGGTAAAGGGTTTTATTCCAGAATGTTCCTGGTCCGCAGGAAAGGAAGCTCCATGAAGACCTATTTTGGATCTGTCCCATCTGAACACCTTTCTCAAGGTCTCCTCTTTTCAGATGCTGACTCTTCCTACTCTTTTCCCCCTAATCCTCCCTCAAGCCTACATGGTGTCCTTAGACATAAAGGATGCCTACCTGCTGCACATCCCTATCCAGCCACTTTTCAGGAAATTCCTTTGATGTTCTTCGTGTTTCACTGTTGTAGTCATCACACTTGGGTTATCTGCCTGCAGGTAACCCTCAGTCGGCCCGAATACCAGAGTCTTGGGATTTCTGCGTCGGATGCTGTCGCCTCTTCCATGACATCAGATCGTCAGGGGTATAAAACTTGCAGCCGACGCCATTACATCAGCTTTTCTTGCCGCTCGGGAGGCCAAAGGAGAAGCAATTCGCAAGTGCCGGTCGGCCACTACCTGAAATTTTCGTTTTTCGAGTTTCAAACCTGAAGTCTTCTAAAGCTAAGTACCCCATTGGGGATTCTTTTTTCTTGTTCTAACCGATGTCAGAAAAAGTTAACAATTGTCTTGCCTGTGGAAAGCAAATACCTCTCAGAGATTTTCATGCTTACTGCGTCACCTGTTTAGGCCCAGACCACGACGTCCCTCGCTGTCTGTTTTGTGTCTTAACACCCAAATTATTCGTCATCGGGCTATCTTTGTTGCTAAATTCTTTCGCTGTCGTTCTCCATATTCCGAAATGGCTTCAGTAAGCCATCTGACTACCGATCTTCTGAAAAAAAAAGTAAGGATAAAGCCACAGACGGACCATGTAGGTCCAAAACCGCCGCCGACGCTTCCGTTGCTAGTCGCCAGTCCTCAGTGAGGTGGCTTCGCAGACCCGGATACCCGCTTCTACAGATTTGCAGACCTCTGCTGAGACCCATTTGGAGTCTGGTATGCGACAAGATGCTAATTCGATTATGGAACCTGCGGATGTTGGATGGGTCCGGAGCCGCTGTGCAGGCATCTGCTTCTGGAGGTGTATTCCGACCTTCCAATGTCCGTATTAAACAGACCCTACTTCACTTCAGACTAAAACGACTGAGTTTCTCAGGCCCAGAGTTCGCACTGCGACTAGAAAACCGACGACCAAAGCGCATGCTCAAGCTCCCATGCCACAGAAACAAATGCTTAGAATGGCTGAAGACCTTATATAACTCTAATTAAGGGAAGCCAGCCTTCCCCCTCTAAAAGACAAATAATTGATTTCACTTCTAATTCAACAGACCATGAGTCCGATGACTCTGATCCCTCTAATTACCAGGACATACCCTTATCTACCTATGAGGATTCAGATGCAGAGGATTCCATTCCCTCTGGGTCCCCTCCATAGGACTTTTCTTTTGGTGAAACTTTGCATACCTTATGAGAGCATTTCCGCTGGGAATGCCAGGACTACCCACAGTCCAAAAAGAGACTCGGAGAATTTTTGGACTTGCCTCAGCACAGGCCTCTAGCTATACCCCACATCCTGGATATTGTAGATGATGTTTTCATGGAATCCAGTCTTACTCCTGATACTTTACCACCAGCTCCTAGAAAGCCTGACAGGTACTACAAGGTACCTGACTTTCACAAATTTCTCTTTAAGAATCCCACTCCGGATCCAGAGACCATTTCCCAGGGACCTAAAGTGTTAAGGCTACTACAGCCAAAAATCCTACCCCCTTTGGACAGGGGTTCGAGAGCTTTAGACAGATGGGGCAACAAGGTATGTACCTCTGCAACTCTTGCCATCAGGGCTTTAAATTGCCAGTTTCACATGTTGAAGTACCTGCAGCATATATTATGGAACTAATTAAACAAAAAATGTTGTTGCTTCCAGATTTTGCAGAAAATAAAGATTTACAAGAGTTAATGCATTATGCAAACCAAGTCAGTAAATATACTTTGCAGTGTGATTTTAATGCCTTAGAAGCATCTTGCAGAGCTGCTGTCACTGGGTCTGTACTGAGAAGGCATGCCTGGCTGAAGGAACAAATCTTGCCAGATCATGTCAAAGCAAAATTACTAGATGCTCCATTAAACCAGGAACGTTTGTTTGGCACAAAAGCAGAAAAGATTCTTAAAAAGATGGAGGAAAAAGCTAAATCTATGCAAACAAGGATTTCTTACAGGTACAGCCACCTAGATTCAGTAGGCATTGGCCTTCAAAAAAACTGGTCCTTTCCAGTCCCTATCAGGTCTTCTCAGCCCAAACCCAGGGGCAACAGACCACCAAGGCTACAGTCTCAGGGTACGCAGAGATCTAAACAATGGAGTGCTCCCCACTCAAAACAAGGAGTGGTAATCCACCCCCTTATGGAAAAAAATTCACAATGACTTGTCAATCATCCTTCCCAGCCATGCCCAAGTACTTGCACCCTTAGGAGGAAAACTCCCCCTGCATGCAAAAAACTGGATGTCCATTACCCAGGACCGATGGGTCCTAAACATTGTATCCCAGGGATACAGATTCTACTTCCACTCACTGCCAACCCCAAGCAGGTTGCTAGACCTTCCTCCAAACCAGTGGGCAAAGGCTCACAAGCAAGTACTTTCTCTTCTCAGTATCAGAGCTATTCAACCTGTTCCAATAGAGCAAAGAGGACAGGGTTTCTACTCGACTGTTCCTGGTGCCCAGAAAAGAGGGCTCTTGGCGCCCTATCCTGGACCTGTCCATTCTCAACACCTTCCTGGTGGTCCCAAAATTCAAAATGCTTACACTACAACAGCTGCTTCCTATGTTAGCCAAGGACTCCTGGCTAGTCACCCTAGACCTAAAAGAAGTTTATCTGCACATCCCCATAAGGGAATCTTGCAGGAAATATCTACGTTTCAGGGCAGGCTCTATGCACTAACAGTTCTCAGCATTTCCCTTTGGCTTATCTACTGCGCCCAGGTTATTCACAAAGTGCCTGGCTCCAGCCTTGCATACTGCAGGCAGAGAAATATTCAAATTTATCCATACTTGGACGATTGCCTGATTCAGGTGGACCGTCAGGAATTGCTACTTCAGCACCTGGCATTTGTAAAGAGACTTCTAACTTCTCTGGGGTACACCATCAACGAAAAGAAATCACATCTGGTGCCCAGCCAAAAGATTGTATTCCTGGGAGCAGGCTTGAACACAACTTCCCAGATGGCATTCCTTACTCCAGAAAAGCAGGTTTATTTGACAAACTACTTCAAACTAATGACCACCCAGAACCCAGCTATCTGCAAGAAAAATACTGCAAGCCCTAGGGTTCATGGCATCATGGCAAATGCATTCAAGGCAAATGGAGCCCAGGACAAATTCACCTACCTATCAATCAAAAAGAAATGTTAGCTGTACAGAATGCTCTGACAGCCCTTCAAATATGTTATCCTTTCAGAACAACTCTTGATAAAGACAGAAAAACACCACACTTATGTCGTACATAAACAAGCAGGGTAGAACTCATTCCTACCCACTCTGCAGGTTAGCCATGGCCCTGTGGAACACAGCATTGAGCAACTAAGTGCTCCTGCAAGCTCAATTCCTGCCAGGCAAACAAAACTCACTGGCAGACGACTTAAGCAGGCATCTACTGGATCCACACGAGTGGGAACTTGAACCCAACTCATTCAAACTTCTAACCCACAGGTGGGGGACACCAGAGGTGGACCTCTTTGCCCCCCCCCCCCCAAACCATCAATTGAGCAAATTTTGCACCAGAAATCCCCACAGCCAAGCATGGAAAGTGGATGCCCTATCCTTTACATGGGAAAACCTCTCGGTTTATGCCTTTCCCCCTCTGCCCCTCCTCTCAGAAGTACTACTCAAGATCAAACAGGACAAACCAAGGACAATCCTTATTGCACCGGACAGGCCCTGCCAGCACTGGTATCCACTCCTACGCAGTCTGGCAGCAGTGCCACCTACATCAGACCGCCCCCCCCCTCCCTGCTGTCGCAGCAGGAAGGACAGATTTTGCATCCTCAGCTGCAAACCCTGAATCTTGCAGCTTGGCTTATTCCCTGAGTACACCACCAGCAACCCTCAGCAAACAGGAGCTGGACATCATCCTTGAGGCCAGAAGGCCTAGTACTAGGAAATCCTATTCAGAAAAATGGAAAAGATACTGTTCTTGGAGCCAGTCTCAAGGAAAGGACGCAGTCGTGCCCACCTTACCTCACATCCTAGATTACCTAGCAGAGCTGCTCCACAAAGGCCTATCCTTCTCTTCTATTAAGATTCATGCCTCGGCCATCTCAGCTCATTAAAATACTAAGCCACCTCTCTTTTCTCACAGTCTGGTCAAACAGGTCTTGAGAGGAGCTAACAATTTAAGACCCTCCAAGGAGAGCTCCCACCCCTGCCAGGGACCTTAACTTTGTACTAGAGAAGATCACGCTTCCCCCTTTTGAGCCTGCTGCTACAGCACAGTTAAAATTCCTCTCTTGGAAAACAGTCTTACTTCTAGCCATCACTTCAGTGAGAAGAGTGTCTGAGTTACAGGCACTAATGGCTGTGGAACCCTTCATTATTTTCCATGCTGACAGGGTTTCTCTCAGGACTAACCCATCTTTTATGCCCAAGCTTGTATCCAGTATGACTCTAAACCAATCCATCCATTTACCAGCCTTTTTCCCTAATCCTCAGAATAAAGGGAAAAGGATCCTGCAGTCTTTGGACATACACAGACAACTCAGGTTCTACCTTGACATGACTAAGCCTTTCAGAAAATCTGACCAGCTGCTAGTCAGCTTTGCCTCAGGTGCAGAGGGCAAGGCAATTTCAAAGCAAACCATTTCCAAATGGGGTGGTACACTGCATCCACTTCTGCTACAAACACCGTGGAAAAACCTACCCCACAGGGGATCAGAACTCATTCCCTAGGGCTATCACAACCTTCTTCAGCATTTTTCAGGGGAGTCCCTACCAGGGACATCCTGGAAGCTGCAACCTGGGTTCTGTACACACCTTCACCAAGCATTACCACTTACCTGTCTTTTCTAAATCCAGAGCTGGATTTGCCACAGCAGTCTTACAAGGCCTGCTAGCCAGCCCTACTATTACTTGGCTGCTTCCACCCTTCCTCAGTTTTGGGAATCAACCCAAGTGTGATGACACAACAGTGAAACATGAAGAACATAGTACAGTTGTGTACACTTACCATAAATGTAGATGTTGGTGTATTCATTGCTGCAGTCCTGGTTACCCTCCCTCCAGTCCCCTGACTCTTCTATGCTTTCTACCGGTCTTCTTTTTGGCCATATCTTATGGCTATGGTATTTACTTTTTACTGGAGGTGTTCCACACCATGTAATTGCTTCCTATTTTGGGAGCTCCTGACATCTGTGGCAAGAAAAACTGATGTAATGGCGTCGGCTCCATGTTTTGTACCCCTGACTACCTGACGTCATGGAAGAGGTGACAGCATCCGATGCAGAAATCCCTAGACTCTGGTATTCAGGCCGACTGAGGGCTACGTGCAGGCAGGATATAACCCAAGTGTGATGACTGCAACTGTGTATACACTTGAACATCTACATTTATGGTAAGTGTACACAGCTGTACTTTTCTCAGTGGGTTCCCCGCATTTTCAGTTCTGTGCTTTGCCATTTGGTTTCTCTACAACCCCAAGAGTGTTTACAAAGTGGCTGGCCCCAGTTATTGCCTTCACCAGAATGCAGGGGATCCAGCTCTTTTACTTGGACAATATCCTCATCCAGGCATTGTCCCCACAGTTGGTACTAGAGCAGCTGGACTGTACCATGTCTTTGCTGAATTCACTTAAGGTTCACCATAAATCTTCAGAAATCTTTTCTGACCCCCTTCCGGGACCATATATTTCTAGGATGCAGGATTCTCTTGGTGCAAATGATGACATGTCGACCTCCAGACAAAATTCAGAACCTCACTACATATTTCCAGGAACTGCTTCCTCTCCAAGCTCTGTCAGCCAGGTAGTTCCTAAGACTCTTGGGGTTCATGGCTTCCACCATTACCATGGTACCCTTGATAAGACTGCACATGTGAAAATTTCACTGGTACCCAAGGACTGTCTGGAAACAACACCTACACCCTCTGGAGTTTTATAGTTCCTTTCTTACCTTGCCTGTCCAAGGAAGCTGAAGTGGTGGATTGCTCAGATTTTAAAAAATCCAGGCCTTCCTTTGCAACCTTCCTCCCCCAACCAGGATCTGTAGATGAATGCTTTAGACTTTGGTTGGGGGGCAACTCTGAGACTGGAGAGTGAGAGTTGTATGGACACCCTGCCAGCAGAGAGAACGTGTCCACATCAAGGAAATGAGCCTTGATCTTTACCCTACAAATATTCAAGGCTCACCTCCTTACAGGAGTGCTCAGATAATACACAGACAACACCGTGGTGCTGTGGTACATCAACAAGCAGGGTGGACCAAGTCATACATCCTATGCAGACTGGCTTTGTTTGCATGGGAGATTGCTCAACAGTCAGGTGTCTCGCCTAGCCATCTACATCCACTCAGCCCAGAATGTGATGGCAGATTCTCTAAGCAGGTCCATGACTCAATTCCATGAATGAATGTTAAACAGGGATGTGTTCCTGGACCTGGTCCATCGATAGGGTACACCTCAGGTAGACCTGTTTGCCTCCCCATGAACAGACAACTGTCGACTTACTGCACCAAGATATACACTCCTGGGGTGTGGAAGGTGGATGCTCTCATGTTCGCATATGCATTCCTCCCCTTCCCTCTTCTACAAAAAGTTATACTGAAACTTCAGAGAGAACAACCAGAAATCTTGTTGTTGACCCCCTTCTGGCCAGGACAGCATTGGTTCCCCCTTTTACATCACCTGGCCAAGGGCAATCACCATAAGTTACCCCTCAGGATGGACCTACTCACACAGGAAAAGGGAACTGTCATACACCTTCAGATACACACCCTGAACCTAATGCTGTGTGTGATAGGGAATTAATTCCCTTTAGACACCTTTATACTGAGGATGAGTTTCAGATTCTGTAGGAGGCCAGAAAACCCACTACCAGAACATCCTACGTATCTAAATGGATAAGATTTTTGACTTGGTGTCTCAAACATGAGTTACAACCACTGGATGTAAAATCTCCCTTGGTTCTGTCTTACCTGTGTGAATTGATAAACACTGGCTTGTCATATTCTTCATCAAGGCACATCTGTCTGCCATCTCAGCATGTTTACCTTTGACTCCTCTTTTGGCTTCCAGGTTGGAAGTCAAGCTTTTTCTAAAAGGAGTACTGCACGTTAGACCCTCAGGAAACCTATCCATGTTCTTCATGTTTCACTGTTGCACTCATCACATTTGGGTTATCTGCCTGCAGGTAGCCCTCAGTCGGCCTGAATACCAGAACCTTGGGATTTCTGCATCGGATGCTGTCGCTTTTTCCATGATGTCAGGGGTATAAAACATGCAGCCCAACGCCATTACATCAGTCTTTCTTGCTGTGCAGTGCCCGAAGCAGAAGCAGTTCGCAAGTGCCAGTCGGCCGCCTCCTGAAATTTTCATTTTTCAAGTTTCAGACCTGAAGTCTTCTAAAAGATAAGTACCCCGTTAGAACAAGAAAAAAGGATCCCTAACTGATGTCAGAAAATATTAATAATCGTCTTGCCTGTGGAAAGCAAATACCTCACAGAGATTTTCATTCTTACTGCGTCACCTGTTTAGGCCCAGACCACGACGTCCCCCGCTATCAGTTTTGTGCTTTGTTCAATGCCCGAACTTTTCGTCGCCGGGCAATTTTTGTAGCTAAATTCTTTCCCCCTCGATCTTTGTACTCCGAAATGGCTTCAATAAGCCATCCGACTACCGATCTTCCGAAAAAACGCAAGGATAAAGACAGAGATAGACCACATAGGTCCAAAACTGTCGACGACGCTACTGTTAAGCTAGTCACCAGTCTGCCGGTACTCAGTGAGGTGCTTTCCACAGCCCCTGGTACCCACTTCTGCAGATTTGCAGGCCTCTACTGAGACGCATTCAGAGTCCGGTATGCAGCGAGATGCTACTTCGACTATGGAACCTGTGGATGTCTCTACCTTGGATGGGTCCAGAGCCGCTGTGCAGGTACCAACATCTGAGGGTGTATTCAGACCTTCTGATTTACATATTAAACTGATGACTTAATTTCAAGCCAAAAATACCGAATTTCTCAGGCCTAGAGGTCGCACTATGTGTAGGAAACAGATGACCAAAGCGAATTCTCAGGCCCACGCGCCACAAAAACAAATGCTTAGAATGGTTGAAGATGTTATTACCTTAATTAGGGGAAGTCAGCCTTCCCCCTCAGAGACCAAGAACTTATTTTCCTTCTGATTCTTCTGATCAGGAATCTGATAACTCTGATCCTTCTGACTACCAGGACATACCCTTATCTACCTATGAGGATTCTGATGCAGAGGATTCCATTCCCTCTGCTTCCCCTCCAGAAGATTTTTCTTTTGGTGAAACCCTGCATACCCTTAGAGAGCATTTCCTCTGGGAAAGCCAGGATAACTCGGTCCAAAAAGAGACTCAGAATTTTTAAACTTGCCTCCGCACAGGCCTCTAGCTATCCCTGCTGTTCTGAAAATAGTAGATGATGTCTTCTTGGAATCCAGCCTTACCCGATACATTGCCTCCAGCTCCCAGGAAACCTGACTGGAACTATAGAGTACCTGACTCTCTCAAATTCCTTTTTAAGAATCCTACTGCGGATCCAGAGACCATTTCGTAAGGACCTAAAGGCATTAAGGCTACAACTGCCAAAAATCCTACCCCTTCGGACAGGGAATCTAGGGCTTTAGACAGATGGGGTAAGAAGGTATACACCTCTGCTACTCTTGCCATTAGGGCCTTAAATTGCCAGTTTCATGTGTTAAAAGCATCAGCAGCATATTATGGAGCTAATTAAACAGAAAATGATGTTGATTCCGCAATGTGTAGAACACAAACATTTACAAAAGTTAATGCATTCTGCTAACCAAGTTGGTAAACATACTTTGCAATGTGGGTTTGATGCCTTAGAAGCATCTTGCAGGGCTGCTGTCACTGGGTCTGTTTTTAGAAGGCATGCTTGGCTTAAGGAACAAAACTTGCCAGATCATGTCAAAGAAAAATTACTGGATGCATCATTAAACCAAGAGTGTTTTTTTGGTAATAAAGCAGAAGTCGTCCTCAAAAGAATGGAGGAGAAAGCTAAATCTATGCAAACTGTTAAAGATTTCTTACAAGTACAGCTGCCTAGATTCAGTAGGCATTGGCCTTCAAGAAACTGGTATTTTCCAGCCCCTTCCTGGCCTTCTCAGTCCAAGCCCAGAGGCAGCAGGCCACCAAGACTTCAGTCTCAGGGTATGCACAGATCTAAGCAGTGGAGTGCTCCTACATCCAAAACAGGGAGTAGTAAGCCACCATCCTATGGTAAAATGGTACAATGACTTATCCTTACCTCTTCCAAGCCTTGCTCAAGTACTTGCACCTTTAGGAGGGAAACTTGCCCTGCATGCCCAAAAAACTGGGAATACATTACCCAAGACAGATGGATCTTAAACATCGTTTCCCAGGGATACAAATTCCACTTCCACTCACTCCCAACCCTAAGTGGATGTCCAGAATCACCCCCCCCCCAAACCAGTGGGCAGAGGCCCCAAAGCAAGTACTTTCTCTTCTCAGCATCAAGGCTATTCAACTTGTCCCAGCAGGTTTTTCTTCCAGACTGTTTCTGGTTCCCAGATAAGAAAACTCTTGGCGTCCTACCCTGGATCTGTCTATTCTCAACACCTTTCTGGTGGTTCCAAAATTCAAAATACTAGCTCTCCAACAGCTGCTTCCTATGCTAGCCAAGGACTCCTGGCTAACAACCCTAGACTTAAAAGAAGCCTATCTGCACATCCCCATAAGGGAATCTTGCAGGAAATACCTATGCTTCAGAGCAGGCTCTATGCATCAGTTGTCTGCACTTCCCTTTGGCTTATCTACTGCGCCCAAGGTATTCACAAAGTGCGTGCTGCAGCCGTTGCATATTGCAGGCAGAAAAGCATTCAGATTTACCCATACTTGGACGATTGCCTGATTCAGGCGGACAGTCAGGACTTGCTACTACAGCACCTGGCAGTTGTAAAGAGACTTCTAACTTCACTGGGGTACACCATCAACAAAAAGAAATCACAGCTGGTACCCAGCCAACAGATTGTATTCCTGGGAGCAAGCTTGAACACAACTTCCCAGATGGCATTCCTCACTCCAGAGAAACAAATTTATTTGACAAAACGGTCGACTGACCACCAAAACCCAGCTATCTGCAAGAAAAATACTTCAAGCCCTGGGGTTCATGGCCTCTTGTATTCTGTTAATTCCATATGCAAGACTGCATATGAGGAAACTTCAGTGGTACCTAAAAAGTCTTTGGGTATCAACATTCTCAGGACCTGGAAACAATGATTCCTATCATTCCTTGCCTAAGGACAGAGTTCCTTTGGTGGACAGAGGCCTGCAACCACAACAAGGGACTCCCTTTCACTCTACCCCCTGCCGCCCAAACCCTAGCAACGGATGTGTCAGACTATGCATAGGGGGCTCTCATGGCAGGGCAGTGCATTCAGGGCAAGTGTAACCCAAAGCAAATGCACCTGCATAGCAATCAAAAAGAAATGGTAGCTGTACAGAATGCTCCGATAGCCTTCAAAGGCCTTATTCTTCCAGGGCAACTATTGTTAAAGACAGACAAACACCACAGTTATGTAACAAGCAGGGGGGGATCCCATTCCTACCTACTCTGCAGATTATCCATGGCTCCGTGGAACACAGCCTTGAGCAGCCAAGTGCACCTGCAAGCTCAATTCCTGCCAGGCAAACTAAATTCACTGGCAGACGACTTGAGCAGAAATCTCTTGCACCCACACGAGTGGAAACTGGAACCCAAAATATTCAAGCTTTTGAGACACAGGTGGGGTACACCAGAGGTGGACCTTTCTGTTTCCCCTCAGAACTATCAGTTGGGCAAATATTGCACCAGAACTCCCCACAGCCAAGCTTGGAAAGTGGATGCCCTGTCCTTCACCTGGGAAAACCTCTCAATCTATGCCTTTCCCCCGCTGCCCCTCCTCTTGAAGGTTCTACTAAAGATCAAACAGAACAAGCCAAGAACTGTCCTGATTGCACCAGACTGGCCACACCAGCACTGGTACCCTCTTTTGCGCAGCCTGACAGTGCTGCTACCATGGCACCTGCCTCAGACTCCTTCCCTGTTGTTCCAGCAGGTGGACCAGATTCTGCACCCTCAGCTACAGACCCTAAACCTAGCAGCCTGGCTCATCCACTGAATTCTTCTCCAGCAACTCTCAGTAAGCAAGTGCTGGATATCATTCTTGAGGCAAGGAGGCCTAGTACGAGAAAATCCTATTCGGAAAAGTGGAAAAGATGCTGCTCGTAGAGCCAGTCTCAGGGAATGGACACAACTGTGCCCAACTTACCTCATATACTAAATTACTTAGCAGAAATGCTCCACAAAGGCCTATCCTTCTCTTCAGTTAAGATCCATGCCTCTACCATCTCAGATCCACCCCTTTTTTTCATCCTCTGCTCAAACAGTTCCTGAGAGGAGCCAAGAATTTAAGACCCCCCCCCTCAGGAGACCTCCCACTCCTGCCTGGGACCTTAACTTTGTATTGGAAAAGCACACACTTCCACCCTTTGAACCTGCTGCCACAGCTGAGTTAAAATTCCTCTCATGGAAAACAGCTTTCCTTCTAGCCATCACTTTAGCAAGAGTGTCTGAATTGCAGGCCCTTATGGCCGTGGCACCCTTTGTTATCTTCCATGCGGACAGGGTCTCCCACAGGACTGTTAACCCATCATTTATGCCCAAGGTGGTATCTAGTGTGGCTTTAAACCAATCCATTAATTTGCCTACTTTTTCTGTAATCCTCAGAGTAAAGGGGAAAGGATCCTGCACTCCCTGGATGTGCACAGGCAGCTCAGGTTCTATCTGGACAGGACTAAGCCTTTCAGAAAATCTGACCAGCTGCTAGTCAGCTTTGCTGTAGAGACAGAGGAAAAGGCCATTTCAAAGCAAGCCATTTCTAAATGGATAGCAGTGTATCCATTTCTGCTACAAGCACCATGGGGAACCTACCCCACAGGAGATAAGAACACATTCCTCTAGGGCTACTTCAACCTCTACAGCATTCCTCAGGGGAATCCCTAGCAGGGACATCCTGGAAGCTGCAACCTGAAGCTCTGTACACACTTTCACCAAGCATTACCACTTGCCTATCTTTTCTAAATCCAGAGCTGAATTTGCCACAGCAGTCTTACAGGGCCTGATTGCCAGCCCTAATGCTTCTTAACTACCTCCACCCTTCCTTAGCTTTGGTTTGTTTGTTTGTGTCTTTCGGCTTTTCCCGGTTAGGGGTCGCCACAGCGGAACTCCGGTCCGCTAATGATTGGTAGTTGATTTTTACGTGCCGAGTTACCAGCCCTGACGCACAACCTTCAACGAAGGTACGCCCATTCACGCATGTCTCCACGCAGAAGACGCTCTAGCTGAGAATCGAACCGGACAGCGTCTTACTGTGAGGCGACAATAATCAACCCAAATGTGATGACGGCAACAGTGAAACACGAAGAACATAGTACAGTTGTGTACACGTAACATAAATGTAGATGTTCGAGTGTATTCATTGTTGCAGTCCTGGTTACCCTCCCTCCAGCCCCCTGACTTATCTTTACTTCTACTTATCTTTGTTGTTGGGCATTTCTTATATCATGTGTATTTGCTTTTTGCTGGGGATGTTCCATACCATGTAATTGCTTCCTATTTTGGGGGGCACCTGACATCTGGGGCAAGAAAAACTGATGTAATGGCATCGGCTGCATTTTTTTATACCCCTGACGACCTGACGTCTTGGAAGAAGCCAACAGCATCCGACGCAGAAATCCCAAGACTCTGGTATTCAGGCAAACTGAGGGCTACCTGCAGGCAGATGACTCAAATGCGATGACTGCAACAGTGAATACACTTGAATTTCTACATTTATGATAAGTGTGCACAACTGTACTTTCCTCCTTGGGGCCTTAACTTTGTGTTGGAAAAACTTACCTTACTTCCCTTTGAACCAGCTAAGGACACCACTCTACAACACTGCACATGGAAAACTGTTGTTTTGGTGGCTATTACTTCAGCCAGAAGGGTCTCTGAACTGCAAGCCCTCATGGCTTCACCTCCTTTCACAGTTTTCCATAGGGACGGGGTTTGCCTGTGTACCAACCCATCCTTCATGCCCAAGGTAGTTAATGAACTCTCCCTCAATCAGGCCATCCATCTGCCTGCTTTCTTCCCTTTGCCACAGTCCTCTGGCAAAAGGATCCTCCACTCCTTGGATGTGCATAGACAGCTCAGATACTGCTTGGCTAAGACCAAATCCATTCGAATATCAGGCTATCTCCTATCATCCAAGAGCCCTGGGGCACCCTGTTTCCATGCAAACTATTTCTTCTAGAGCCATTACTTTCTGCTGCACAGCCAGTGGTAAGAAACTTCCTTTCCCAGTAAAGGCACACTCCACTAGGGCTATGTCCTCTTCTGTGGCTTTCTTTAAAGGCTTGGATACAGCTGCCATTTTAGAGACCGCTACACGGTCATTTGTCCACACTTTCACCAAAATTACAAATTAGATGTCATTTCCAGGTCCAGAGCAGGTTTTGCCAGGGTTGTATTGCATGGCTTTGTGGAAGACACCTCTGATGTTGAAGACACCTCTGATGGCTTAAGCCATCCATCAAAGACAGTGAAATCACTCCTCCTGGGTATAACATCATTAGACTCGATCGTATTACTAAAAAGGGTGGGGGGATAGCAATTTTCCATAAAGCTCATATCCAAATTAGCATTATAGAACAGACTCTTAGCCCCGATAACAATGCAGAAATCCTTACCTCTAATCTTCAAATCAGTAGTTCTAAAACCATTAATATCATATGTGCTTATCTTCCACCAGGAAATAACATTAACACTCTAGAATGCATACTCAACACACTCTACACATACAATACAATACTCCTAGGTGATTTTATTCCTGTAACAAAACAAACCCTACCTCCCATACTAACCTTTATGGATTCACACAACTCATAGATAACCCTACTAGAACAAATAAAACCAACAAAAAAGAAACCATCTTAGACTGGATTCTTACTAATACTCCTCAACAAACCTACCAATCTGGCACTCTCCCTGAAGAACTAAGCGACCACTCATTGACCTATATCATTAGGCATAGAACCAACCTAAGTTTACCTACCATATATAGAACTCTTTGCTCGAAAAAACACCAACTCTGAACACTTTCTTGCCGAATTAACTCAATTTAATTGGTCTCCCCTAAAATATCTCTCTCTAAACGAAGCAGTCCAACATTTTAATTCCACATTCCTATCTATCCTAGACCACTATGACCCAAATCGCACTATTAGAACTAATGCTAAAGTAGCACCCTGGCTAGCCAAAACCACTCGACAGCAAATCATCCTTAGAAACAAATACTGGGCAAAATGGCGTGCCACCAAGAATCCAACAGATCACCAAAACTTCAAAGAACTTAGAAACAGTACTAAAAATGCCATCCTAACGGACAAAAAGAATTACTACCTACATTTGCAACAAAACTCCAACAAGGAACCTAAAAGATTCTGGTCCAGCATCAATAATCTTTTATCCCCTAGCCAGTCTATCACACCAAGCCCTGAGGGCTCCAACCCAGAAAATCCCACACAAACAGTCAATGACTTTAATTCATTTTTTACTAATACTATCCAAACTCTTGCTAGCCACCTATCTCCTGATACCTCTAAACTACCCCTCCCTACTTTAAATCTACCTCCTTCCTTTCATTTGCAACCTGTATCTACCTCCTTTATCTTATCACTGCTTCAAAAGCTAAAACCCACCACTCCTTCTGCTGACAAACTTCCTGCAGAATACTTGGAAATATGTGCTAAAGCTATTGCCTATCCCATCTCTATACTAATAAATAGATCTATACAGGAAGGAATTTTTCCATCTATTTGGAAGATATCTTATATCATCCCACTACACAAAGGGGGTAAGTCCAACGACCTCTCTAATTTCTGTCCTATAGCACTCATCACCTATCGCTAAAATCATGGAAAAATGTATTCACAAACAACTCCTTAACCACCTCCTACACAATAACCTACTTGCTAACTGCCAACATGGATTCAGACCTTCACATAGTACTACTACAGCCTTACTCTCCTTTACCAACTCCATTAATTGTAACCGTAACAACTACATCCTATCATCTTCAGTCTTCATAGACTTATCTAAAGCCTTCGATATGGTTAACCACAAACTTCTTCTGCATATTCTTAAATCACTCTCACTTGATCCTCCTTCCTTAACTTGGTTTACATCTTACCTAGAAAACAGTCAGCAAGCAGTTCTCTGGAAAATTACATTATCTAGTCTCCTCCCCATCTCATTGGGAGTTCCTCAAGGCTCTATCCTAGGCCCCCTTTTATTTTCTATCTTTATAAATGACCTCCATCTAGCTATCCCAAACACTATTTGCATACAATATGCTGACGATTCTACTATTATCTGCTCTGCCAATACACAAACTGAACTACAGTCTATCACACAAAAAGCTTTTACTACTGTCGAGCAATGGTTCACTGATCGCTGCCTACTGCTCAACCCTAAAAAAAACAAACTGCTATTGTTCTCACCTTCCCATAGATCTACCCCTCTTAACTTCACTCTTACTTCCACTGACAACACCATTATTTTCCCAGAAACGACTACCAAACTACTAGGAATAACCATTGACATCAACCTCAGCTTTGATACGCACATCAACAATACTATCAAATTAGTTAATAAGAAAATAGGTTCCCTTTACAGAATCAAAGCCTTCCTTTCACCAGAAGCAAAGACAACCTTAGCCAGATCCCATCTAATCTCTTCTCTACTATATGCATCTGCCTTATTCACTAACCTCCCCAAAAACAATATCAATAAACTAGCACAATCTTACCATAATTTTGCTCTATTTGCAACAGGAACCCCATTTAGAACTCACCACTGCCTGAACCTAAGAGAACTAGATTGGCTTGAACTCCCTAACCAACTCCTATTTCAACAATTCCAAATAGCTCATACAATCCTATACCAGCCAACTAAAACACCCATACTCACTAACCTCATTTCACCTTACAATAACCTGAAGCATCTACGTTCTTCCAACAAGCTACTGATAAATATTACCAAACCTAATAATTCTGCTGGAGATTGCCTCTTTTCCAACTCTGTTGGAAAAATGTGGAATAAATTACCCTCCGACATCACATCTTTGTGCTCTCTCTCACTTTTTAAAAGACAAGTGAAAAATCATCTCAACAAACACTGGCTATGCTCCTGCACCAACCCAGGTTAACTCACTCCTTCCTCTCCTATCCTTACATTAACTTTATATGTATGCTTTCTGACAAAAAAAAAAAAAAAAATTTCATACATGATATTTTGTTTGCAATTTTTAAATTAATGTTCCCTACTTACTGCTTTTTTGTAAAAATTGTATTTACCAATGTCTATGTTCTGTTTCCTATATGTTTTTTATATCTGTAATTTACCCTTGGAGCTTTTCTCCCCGGGCCTCTACTGAAAATGGACATATATCCAGCTAGACTAGCCCGGTCAACAAATGTAAAATAAAATAAATAAATAAATAAAATGTTCTTCGTGTTTCACTGTTGCAGTCATTACATTTGGGTAATCTGCTGGCAGGTTGCCCTCAGTCGGCCTGATTAACAAAGTCTTGGGTCCTGCGTCGGTTGCTGTCCCTTCTTCCATGACATCAGGTCGTCAGGGGTACAAAACATGCATCCGACACCATTACATCAGTCTTTCTTGCCGTTCGGTGCCCGAAGCAGAAGCAGTTCGCAAGTGCCGGTCGGCTGACTCCTGAAATTTTCATTTTCGAGTTTCAGAACCGAAGTCTTCAACTTAAAGCTAAATAACCTCGTTGGGGAAACTTTTTCTTGCTCCTTACCTGATGTCAGGAAAAGTTAATAATTGCATTACTTGTGGGAAGCAAATACCTCATAAAGATTTTCATTTGTACTGTATTCCTTGCCTAGGCCCTGACCACAATGTACCTTGCTGTCGGTTTTGTGCTTTATTTAATCAGCGCACTATCCGTTGTCGGTACATTTGTGCCTCTAAATATTTCAGTTCTCTGTTTAATTATCCAGAAATGACGTTGGTTAGCCATCTGACTACCAGAATTCCGAAAAAAACGCAAAGAAAAAGACAGAAACAGGCCATTGAGGTCTAGAACTGTTGACGACACTTCTCCTAAGCCAGTCGCCAGTTCACCGGTACTCAGTGAGGTGCTTTCACAGCCCCTGATACCCACTACTTCTGACTTGCAGGCCTCTACTGAGACCCATTCGGAGTCTGGTATGCCACGAGATGCTTCACCTATGGAACCTGCGGATGTGTCTACCTAGGATGAGTCTGGAGCCGCTGTGCAGGCATCGGCTTCTGAGGATGTTTTCAGGCCTACAAACTTGCATATTAAACCAACTCCACCTTCTATTCTAAGGGTTAAATCTCGATCTATGTCTAAAAAACCGATGCCCAGGCCACATGTTCAGGCCCCTATGCCTAAAAAAACAAATGATCAAAATGGCTGAAGATCTTATTACTCTAATCAGGGGTAGTCCCCCCCCCCCCTTCTAAGAGGCCTAGGACTGACCTTGACTATGAATCTTCTGATCAGGACTCTGATGTTCATCGTGCATACAGCTGCAGTCATAACAGATGGGTTCTCCTGCCGTCAGGCGGGTCCTCGGTCGGATGAATTCCAAAGTCTAGGTCCGGCGTCGGCTGTCGTCGCTTCTTCCCTGACGTCAGTGCGACAGGGGTATAAAGGAACCAGCCGACGCCATTTTCTTCAGTCTTTCTTGCCGCGCGGTGCCCGAAGCAGAAGCAGTTCGCAAGTGCCGGTCAGCCAGCTCCTGAGATTACGAAAATTTGGAAACCGAAGTCTTCTTAAAAGCTAAGTACCCCGTTGGGGAAACTTTTCTTGCCTCAGACCGATGTCAGACAAAGTTAATAATTGTATTTCTTGTGGGAAGCAAATACCGCATAAGGATTTCCATTCCCTCTGTATTCCTTGTTTAGGCCCAGACCACGACGTCTCGGTCTTTCGCTTTTGTGCTACATTCAACAAACGCACTATTAAGCGTTGGGCGGAGTTCACCCAGCATTATTTTGGGAAAGCATTTAACTATACTATGTCGTCGGATATTCTGACTCCGGTTTTGTTTAAAAAAACGCAAAGACAAGGACCTACACTCGAGGTCCGTGGCCTCTACCGACACCACGCCAAAGCCGACTACACATGGTCCGGTTCTCAGCGAGGCGCCTACGCAGCCCCTGATTACAGACGACGCATCTTTGGCGGTGTCTCCTGTGCCCGAGGTCGCAGGCTCCTCGGCCCACACCCCGACTACAGATACCAAAGACACTTTTGGCGTTGAAACACAGAATGTGGACAGGTCCACCTCCACTCAAGGTGTCTTCAGACCTTCCTCTTCTTTCTCCATCAAGGCTTTCACCAAGTCTAAAGCAACCATGCACTCTGAGACCAGCTACACAAGGCCCATCTCCAGGCCCCATGCCTAAGAAACAGATGCTTAAAATGGCTGAGGATTTAATTACTCTAATCAGAGGTTCTCGGCCCCCTCCGGACAAAAGGCCCAGAGTGGAGGAAGATTCCCCCTCCTCTGATCAGGGCTCCATTATTTCAGAACACTGATGATCAGGAACAGTCTTACTCCCCTTTTGAAGACTCTGATGTGGAGGAGTCTATTCCTTCTGTATCCCCCCTGAGGATTACTCATTTGGGGAAACTTTGCATACCTTAAGGGAACACTTCCACTGGGAAGGCCAGGATTATTCAGATTCCAAGAAAAGGCTCAGGGAATTTCTTTTGTTACCCCAGCACAGGCCTCTGGCTATACCTCCTGTCTTGGACATACTAGATGATGTTTACTCGGAGGCCTGCCTTAACCCGGACTCTCTACCTCCAGCTCCAGTTAAGCCTGACAGGTACTACAGGGTTCCTGACTCACACCAATTTCTATACAAAAGCCATGCTGCTGACCTAGAAACCATCTCACAGGGGCCCAAGGGAGTTAAGGCCTCCATTGCCAAAAATCCACTGCCTTCCGAGAGAGATTCCAGATCCTTAGAAAGGTGGGGATAAAAGGTATATACCTCTGGTACCTTATCCATGAGGGCCTTAAACTGTCAGTTTCATATGCTAAAATACCAACAGTTTTTGTTATCACAATTGAAAAGTAAAATGTCACAACCTGAACAACCAGACTTAAAGGAGTTGCAGGATTTGATGCATAGTGCAGAACAAGTGGGTAAGCATACCTTACAATGTGGTTTTGATGCTGTAGAGGCCTCATGTAGAGCTGCTGTTACAGGCTCAGTCATACGTAGGCATGCCTGGCTCAAGGAACAAGCCTTGCCTGATCATGTCAAAGCTAAATTACTAGACACCCCTCTTCAAAAGGATGTACTATTTGGTGCTAATGCTGAGGAAGTATTACGGAAAATGGAGGAAAAGGCTAAATCAATGCAAACTGTGAAAGAATTTCTGCAGGTTCAACCCCACGCTTTTAGTAGAAATTGGCCTCCAAAAAACTGGTCCTTTCCTGCCACAGACAGACCCCAAAGAGGCAGATACAGGCGCCCGAGGGGCAGAGGACAATCACAAGGATCGTATAGAGGCAGACAATGGCAAGCTCCTACACAAAGAGGTGGTGAGGACAACTTGCAATCTTTCAGAAAGCAAACCCAATGACTTTCCCCTTTGCATGCCAACCAGGTCTCAAATGGCAGCCCCCTTAGGAGGAAAGCTGGCATTATTTTCAAAAAATTGGCATGTTGTCACAAAGGACAAATGGATCCTGGACATTATAAACAGAGGCTACAAATTCCATTTTCATACCCTTCCAAAAATGAGAGGCATGCCAAACATGCCACACAATCAAAGGGCAGAGGCACAAAGGCAAATTTCAGATCTCATAAACATGAAAGCTATTCAAGTGGTACCTACACACGAACAAGGTCAAGGTTTTTATTCCAGGCTATTTCTGGTGCCAAGGAAGGGAAAAGATTGGAGACCTATTTTGAATCTATCCATCCTAAACAAATTTCTACTCGTACCAAAATTCAAGATGCTCACTCTACAGCAACTTCTTCCCATGCTGGGCAAGGAGTCTTGGCTGGTAACATTGGACCTCAAGGAGGCATACCTGCATGTCCCAATCAGACAAAATTGCAGAAGGTACCTCAGATTTCTTGCAGGTTCAACCCATTATCAATTCTCTGCATTGCCCTTTGGCTTATCTACTGCGCCCAGAGTATTCACGAAATGCCTGGCATCAGTAATTGCCTACTGCAAACTTCAAGGGATACAAATATACCCTTATTTGGACGACTGCCTGATCCAAGTGGACAGCAAGCACATTCTTCTGAAACATCTGGCTTATGTAATAATGTTATTAAACTCTCTGGGATACACAGTCAACAAAGAGAAATCAAAGCTAATACCCTCTCGGAAGATAATTTTCCTGGGTGCCAATTTGGACACAAACACCCAGATGGCCTACCTCACGCCAGAGAAGCAGGGGCAACTAATTCAATACTTCAGAACACTGGCAAATTGCACCAGGCTGACTGCAAGGAAAATCCTGCAGGCTCTGGGATTCATGGCATCTTGCATCTTACTAATCCCATGTGCAAAGCTGCATATGAGAAAACTACAATGGTACCTGAAAAACATATGGTCTCAACACAGCCACAGTTTGGAAACAATAATACCACTAATTCCATGTCTGCAAAAGGAATTTCTGTGGTGGGCTCAAGCATGTCAAACAAACACAGGTCTTCCATTCAGCAAGCATCAAGCAAATCAAGTCATCACAACAGACGCCTCGGACTACGCCTGGGGGGGCGCACATGACAGACCGGTGCATTCAGGGCAAATGGTCCCAAAAAGAAAAGCACCTTCACATCAATCAAAAAGAAATGCTAGCAGTAATAAATGCTATTATAGCTTTCAAGGACCTTCTACAACCAGGTCAACTATTGATAAGAACGGACAACACCACAGTTATGTGGTACATAAACAGGGAGGAGCACATTCTTATCCCCTATGCAGACTGGCCATGTCACTTTGGAACATGGCCATGGGCTTACAGATGGAACTACAAGCACAGTACTTGCCAGGCAAGGAAAACACGCTGGCAGACAACCTAAGCAGGAATATGACAGATCCACATGAATGGAAATTGTATCCAAAAGTTTACAGAAATAATACAAGAATGGGGAAGGCCAGACATAGATCTCTTTGCCTCCCACAAGAATCATCAATTGTCAAAATTCTGCTCAAGGATCTTCCATCCAAAGGCCTGGAGAGTGGACGCTCTTTCCTTCAGTTGGACATCAATGACAGTTTATGCCTTCCCTCCTCTTCCTCTGCTGCCCAAAGTTCTATTAAAGACCAAAGCAGACAGACCAAAGATGATCCTCATTGCTCCGGACTGGCCAAGGCAACACTGGTACCCACTCCTGAGGAGCCTGACGCATTCCCCACCATGGACCCTACCTCTAATGCCTCTTCTTCTGACTCAGCACAGTTTCAAAACTCTTCACAGCCAGCTAAAAGCACTCAATCTAGCCGCATGGAAGATTCCTTAGCATCACAACAGGCCCTACTTTCCAAGGAGGTGCAGGATGTCATTTTGGAGGCCAGAAGGCCATCAACTAGAAAAGCTTACTCCACAAAATGGAAACGTTTTTGTGTCTGGAATGAGAAAAAGGGCCAGCATCCTGGAAAACTGAATTTACCTCAAATACTACAATATTTGGCTGAACTGCTAAGCAGTGGACTTTCTTTCTCCTCCATCAAAATCCATGCATCAGCCATTTCTGCAGAATACAACACTGATCCACCTTTATTCTCTCACCCTCTCCTAAGGCAGTTCCTCAGAGGGGCTAAGAATTTAAGGCCTCCAAGAAAACAACCAATACCTGCTTGGGATCTTAATTTCATGCTGGAAAAACTGACCTTGCCTCCCTTTGAGCCAGCTGCCTCATCAGATTTGCAATATTTGTCCTGGAAAACAGCTTTCCTTCTGGCTATCACCTCAGCTCGTAGAGTTTCAGAACTACAGGCTCTCATGGCCGTCCAACCTTTTATCTTCCATCAGGACAGAGTTTCCTTACGAACCAACCCGTCCTTTATGCCTAAAGTGGTATCCAGGGTAGCTTTAAATCAGGCCATACATTTACCTACTTTTTAGCCTAATCCTCAAAACAAAGGGGAGAGATTACTACATTCCTTGGACATCCACAGACAACTGCGTTATTATTTGGACAGAACAAAGCCTTTCAGAAAATCAGAACAGCTCTTTGTGGCCTATGCGGTAGGAGCTCAAGGGAAGCCAATTTCCAAACAGACAATCTCAAAATAGATAGCCCACTGCATACGCTTTTGCTATTCCTTTCATGGCAAAACTGTTCCTACAGGCATTAGGACTCATTCCACCAGGGCCACAGCCACCTCTGCAGCATTCCTCAGAGGAGTTCCTACCAAGGATATTTTGGAAGCAGCCACTTGGAGTTCTGTGCATACCTTCTCCAAGCACTACAACCTACCATTATACTCAAAGTCTAGAGCAGGCTTTGCCACTGCAGTCTTGCAGGGCATTTTGGCTCCTCCTAATTCCACCTAGTGCCTACCACCCCTTTCTTAGCTTTGGGATTGTACCCATCTGTTATGACTGCAGCTGTATGCACGATGAACATAGTACAGTTTTGTACCTACCATAAATGTAGATGTTCGAGTGCTAATACAGCTGCAGTCCAGGGTTCCCTCCCTCCTTCCCCTCTTGGGACAGGCCTATAGGCTAACACATCCTCATACAACCTGATTGGGGTATTCATTTATGATGTATTTGCTTGCAACTACTGTATTTTGATTATATTGCACTGCATGATTACACAAATTTATGTATTGCCTTCCTCCTGGGGGCACCTGACATCTGGGGCAAGAAAAACTGAAGAAAATGGCGTCGGCTGGTTCCTTTATACCCCTTTCACACTGACGTCAGGGAAGAAGCGATGACAACCCACGCCGGACCTAGACTTTGGAATTCGGCCGACCGAGGACCCGCCTGACGGCAGGAGAACTCATCTGTTATGACTGCAGCTGTATTAGCACTCGAACATCTACATTTATGGTAGGTACAAAACTGTACTTTTCTTCTAATTCTTCCTATGACCTGGATTTGTCCATGCCTACTTATGAGGATTCTGATGCAGAATATTCCATTTCCTCTGCTCCCCCCCCCCCCCCGAGTATTTTTCTTTTGGGGAAACTTTACATACTTTAAGGGGGCATTTCCACTGGGAAAGTCAGGAATTTTCTGGATCTAAAAAGAGGCCTAGGGATTTCCTCCTCCTACCTCAGCATAGGCCTTTGGCTATACCTCCTGTACTAGACATTGTTGTTGTGTTTTCAGAATCCAGTAGGGCTTCTGATTCCCTGCCTCCGGCTCCTAGTAAACCTGACAGATACTACAGGGTTCCTGAGTCCCACAAGTTCCTTTTCAAAAATCCTGTTGCAGATCCAGAAACCATTTCTCAGGGGCCCAAGGGCATTAAGGCTTCTACTGCTAAAAATTCTATCCCCTCTGATAGAGACTCCAGGGTGCTGGATAGATGGTGTAAAAAGGTTTATACTTCTGCAGCCTTGGCAATCAGGGCTTTAAACTGCCAATTTCATATGCTAAAATAACAGCATATTATGGGACTGCTTATACTGAAAATGATGTTGATTTCTGACTGTGTGGAAAATAAAGATTTACAGGATTTATTGCATTCTGCTGAACAAGTTGGAAAACATACTTTGCAATGTAGTTTTGATTCTTTAGAGGCCTCTTGCAGGGCTGCAGTTACTGGGTCTGTGCGGTTACTGGGTCTGTGCTTAGAAGGCATGCTTGGCTTAAGGAGCAATCCGTGCCTGATCATGTTAAAGCAAAATTGTTGGATGCTCCTTTAAATCAGGACCGCCTGTTTGGCAATAATGCTGAAGAAGTTCTAAAAAAGATGGAAGATAAAGCTAAATCTATGTAAACTGTAAAAGATTTCTTACAAGTGCAACCTCCAAGATTTAGTAGGCACTGGCCTTCTAAGAATTGGTCCTTTCCAGCTCCTTCCAGATCCACTCAAACCAAACCCAGACACACCAAAAGCACCAGGTTACAGTCCCAAGGGACTCTCAGAACTAAGCAACGGAGGGAATCTGCTTCCAAATCTGGAAATAAGACACCCCCTATGGTAAACCGTCTCAATGACTTTCCTTTAAAATTGCCAAGCACTTACCTTTCAGTCGCCCCTTTGGGGGGAAAGATTGCTCTTCATGCAAAAAACTGGGAACTCATAACCCAGGACAAATGGGTTTTAAATATAGTGTCCCAGGGATACAGATTTAATTTCCACACGTTGCTAACACCAAATCGGTGGCCAGACCTGTCCCCCAAATCAGTGGGCAGAGGCTCAGAAACAAGTACTTTCCCTCTTAAACATGGGGGCTGTTCTACCAGTACTAGAAGAGGAAAAGGGACAAGATTTCTATTCCAGTCTTTTCCTGGTACTCAGAAAAGACAAATATTGGACAATTCTGGACCTTTCTACTCTAAACACCTTTCTGGATATTCCAAAATTCAAGATGCTGACCAGTTACTTCCTATGCTAGGCAAAGATGCCTGGCTGGCAACTCTAGATTTAAAAGAAGCTTACCTGCATATCCCAGTCATGGAATCTTGCAGAAGATACCTACGCTTCAAAGCTGGCTATTTGCATCATCAGTTCTCTGCACTGCCCTCTGGCTTGTCTACTGCGTCCAGGGTATTCACAAAGTGCCTGGCTCCAGTAATTGCATTTTGCAGACAAAGAAATATTCATATATATCCATACCTGGACGATTGTCTAATTCAGGCAGAAAACCAGGCCATACTTCTAAATCATCTGGTGTTTGTAAAAAGGGTTCTAACTTGTCTAGGGTACACCATAAATGAAAAGAAATCACAACTGGTACCCTCTCAACAGATTGCATTCCTGGGTGCAAACTTGAATATAACTGCCCAGATAGCCTTCCTCACGCCAGAATAGCAAATTCATTTGGTAACTTACTTCAAACAGGTGGCCACAAAAACCCCGCTATCTGCAAGACAAATACTGCAAGCCTTGGGGTTCATAGCTTCCTGCATTCTTCTAATTCCATTTGCAAGACTGCATATGAGGAAACTACAGTGGTACTTAAAAAGTCTATGGAGTCAATATTGTCACAGCCTGGAAACAATGATTCCTATCATACCTTGCCTTCGCCTGGAGTTCCTATGGTGGGCGGAGGCCTGCCACCAAAACGAGGGACTGCCATTCACACTACCCCCTTTCGCCCAAACTCTAACTACAGATGCATCAGACTATGCATGGGGGGGCTCACCTGGCTCACCTGGCAGGGAAGTGCATTCAGGGCAAATGAAACCCAAATCAAATGCACCTACATATCAATCAAAAAGAAATGTTAGCTGTACAGAATGCTCTGACAGCCTTCAAGGACTACATCCGTCCAGGACAACTAATAGTAAAGACGGACAACACCACGGTTATGTGGTACATAATCAAGCAGGGGGGATACACATTCCTACCCCCTCCGCAGACTAGCCATGGCATTGTGGAACACGGCCTTAAGCTACCAAGTGCAACTACAAGCTCAATTCCTGCCAGGAAAACTAAATACACTGGCAGACGGACTAAGCAGAAATCTCATGGACCCACACGAGTGGAAACTGGAACCACAGATTTTCAACATGTTGACAAGCAAATGGGGGAGCCCAGACATAGATCTATTTGCTTCCCCCCACAACTACCAGTTGGGCAAATTTTGCACAAGGACTCCTCACAAAAAAGCCTGGAAAGTGGATGCTCTGTCATTCAGCTGGAAAAACCTATCAGTCTACGCCTTTCCCCCTCTGCCTCTGCTCTCCAAAGTTCTGCTAAAAGTCAAACAGGGCAAACCAAGAATATTTTGATTTCTCCAGACTGGCCACGCCAACACTGGTACCCACTCCTGCGCAGCGTCACAGATTTCTCCATGGCACCTGCCTCAGACACCTTCCTTACTGTCTCAGCAGGAGAACCAAATTCTGCACCCTCAGCTCCCAACATTGAACCTCGCAGCTTGGCTAATCACTTAAATTCACCCTTAGCATCCCTCAGCAAACCTGTGATGGATGTCATCTTAGAGGCAAGAAGACCTAGTACTAGAAAATCTTATGCTGACAAATGGAAAAGATTCTGTGCTTGGAATCAGTCTCAAGGGATGAGCACAGCAGTGCCCAATTTACCTCATATTTTACAATACGTAACAGAGATGCTTCACAAGGGCCTGTCTTTTTTTCTCCATTAAAAACTACACCTCAGCCATTTCAGCTCATTATAACAGAACCTCCCCTCTTCTTTCATCCTCTGCTCAAGCAGTACCTCAGAGGGGCCAAAAATGTGAGACCACCCAAGAGAGCTCCAACCCCTGCCTGGGACCTTAACTTTGTATTGAAAAAACTCACTCTACCTCCTTTCGAGCCAGCTGCTACTGCAGACTTAAAATTTCTTTCTTGGAAAACAGCCTTCCTTCTAGCAATCACTTCAGCTAGGATATCTGAGTTACAGGTCCTTATGACAGTGGAGCCTTTCCTCATATTTCATGCAGGCAGGGTGTCACTCAGGACCAATCCATCCTTCATGCCCAAGGTGGTATCAAGTGTGGCTCTTAATCAGTCCATTCATTTGCCAACTTTCTTTCCCAATCCACAGAACAAAGGGGAACGGATTCTGCATTCATTGGATGTGCACAGACAACTTAAATTCTACTTGGACAGTACTAAACCTCGAAGAAAATCTGAACAACTGCTGGTAGCATTTGCTGCAGGGGCAGAGGGAAAGGCTATTTCAAAACAAAGCATTTCTGAATGGATAAGCCATTGCATTCATTTCTGCTATAAGCACCATGGAAACCCTATCCCCCAGGGCATCAGATCTCATTCTACCAGGGCTGCATCTACTTCTGCAGCCTTTCTCAGAGGTGTTCCTACCAGGGATATTCTAGAAGCTGCTACCTGGAGTTCAGTTCATACTTTCACCAAGCATTATCATCTACCAATTTTCTCTAAATACAGAGCTGGCTTTGCCACTGCCTTTTTGCAGGGCCTTATAGCTGGTGCTAATGCTGCATAAATCCATCCTCCCAACCATAGCTTTGGGAATCTACTCAAATGTAATGACTGCAACAGTGAAACACGAAGAACATAGTACAGTTGTATACCATAAATGTAGATGTTTGAGTGTATTCACTGTTGCAGTCCTGGTTACCCTCCCTCCAGCCCCCTGTTTTTCTCTTAGTATACCTCTGCTTTCTTTTACTATGCTTAAAAGCTTTTTTGGTGTATTTGCATTTGGTTGGAGGTATATTTTTGTGTTTTTCATTTTATTTTGCTCCCCATTAGTGGGGCACCTGACATCTGGGGCAAGAAAAACTGATGTAATGGCATCTGCTGCATGTTTTATACCCCTGACGACCTGATGT
This sequence comes from Protopterus annectens, assembly GCF_019279795.1. Taxonomy (NCBI): domain Eukaryota; kingdom Metazoa; phylum Chordata; order Ceratodontiformes; family Protopteridae; genus Protopterus; species Protopterus annectens. The sequence continues at coordinate 334,242,695 of NC_056737.1, forward strand.
CATGGACCGACGCAGGACCCAAGACTTTGTTAATCAGGCCGACTGAGGGCAACCTGCCAGCAGATTACCCAAATGTAATGACTGCAACAGTAAATACACTCTAACATCTACATTTATGGTAAGTGTACACAAATGTACTTTCCTCCTCTCAATCCTACTGTGGCATGAACTTTGGTACTCTCCCTCATGTAATGGATACTGCAGCATATGAATAGAAGGGCATAGTATAGTTGTGTAAAATCTAACATAACCTTAGATGTCCTTCTCTTCTATATGCTGCAGTATAGTTTCCCACCCTGCCCCCCCCCCCCCGATTCTTTCCTGACTCCTGGGTATTTGCTTCCTTCAGGCTGGTGCCCGGTGCCATTCAGTTCTGAGGTAGGTACGTGCTGATGTCTGTTTTATACACTGTCTGTGTATGGCTGACGTACACTGGGTGATGCAGGCCATCACACATACCATCACAGTTGCATTTATCATTGGTAAAACAGCTGGGCATACTAGTCAACCGGAGGCGGACTCCCTCATGTAATGGATACTGCAGCATATCGAAGAGAAATACATCCAAGGTTATGGTAAGATTTTACACAACTAAATTTTTTTGCAGAGGAAGACCCTTAGTTGGTTTCTGAAGTGAACAGGGTTGGCATTCGTTATAATGGGTTGAGGGATAGAATTCCAAAGTTTGGAGATCTAGTTAGAATATAGAGTCCCCAGCTTTATTGTTGGATTTGGTGAGTTGTAGAAAAGATTTGTTGGAAAATCGAAGTATTCTATTAGTGTAGGATTGGAGCAATGGTTAAAGAGCAGGAGTCTTTTCAGGGTAGTTAACCAGTCTATAAGCGTGGGTGAATTGAAAGTAAGTTAAGTATGTGGTAGTTCTAGCCAGTTTAGTTGGTGTAAGGCAGCACAATGGTGAGACCTGTATGGGGAAGAAGTAGTGAATTTTGCTATTTTATTATAGCATGTTTCAACCTTAGAAAGATCATATTTGCTAATATTAGTAAACATAGGAGAGGCATATAGGAGGATGGAGAGAAGGTGAGTTCTTGCTATTGTGTTCGTCATTAATCAGAAAAGGCTTAATTCTGTACAAAGATTGTTTCTTTGTGTTTTTTGATTCTGTGATATGTGTAAGTCAAATTGTTTATTAGAATGCCTAATAATTTAGTTTGAGTTACGTTGATTGTGTTATTTGAAGAGTGAATTTGGAAAGGGCTTAGGAGATTTTGAGATTGGTGGGATTAAAAAGCATTAGCTTCATTTTGGAGGGATTTTAGAATAAGATGCAAGTCAGAAAGACAGGTTTCAGTAGCTGTGAAGGACCGTTGTGTCATGGCAATAAGTTGTTCTAAGGATGGTGCTGCACAGATAAGAGTGGCGTCATCTGCATATTGAGTGATAGAGACTAGTGGAGTGGAAGTATAAAGATGGTTGGTGAAAGTAGTAAATAGAGGACCAAGGACTGAACCTTGGGGAACCTCCAAGCTGACTGGCAGTAAAGTTGAGAGATCTTGCTGCCATTTAACAGCTTGCTGTCTACCAGTTAACTGTGGAACCAAGCTAGAGAGGTGTGGCTAAGATTTAATGTGGAAAGTTAATCATGAAGTGTCTGATGAGAAATGGTGTCAAAAGCTTTTGGATGCATCTAAAAAGACAGCGGATACATATTTCCCAATATTTCTGTGTAGGTTTATTTTTCACTCCCAAGTCTCATACCACATGCAAAGCTAACTTTCATATGATCTCTGCAGATAACACAAATACTGACGTCTCCAATACCAAATTAAGGTTCATAGTAGACAACACCATGACGTTCAACCTCAACATGCAGCAATCCATCAAAAAACAGGTATTTGGTCTGCTATATAGAGCTAAAGAGTATCCAACTGAAATCAGACATAACATTAGCATCTACTTACTTGCCTCTACAATTCTGTATGCCTCTTATTTTCACCATCCTCCAGTCCACCCTGACAGCTAATCTACCACAATGCTATAACAAAGCCAAATTTACTTTCAGCAAGCCATACTCAACACATTACTGTATTGCCCTTAGACACCCTAATTGGCACGAGTTACCTCACGTACTGCCAACTTCAGTTTGCGCACAGATCAGTCTCTTATTTTGAAAAGTACCCTACTTTAAGCGATGTACTGCAGCTCCACTCCACCAATAGTGCTGTGTCCACTCTCCTGACCAAATTTTCTCAATTCACAAAGTTCACAGCAAATCAGGAAATATTATTTACTCCAGTTGTATCTCAAAATCCTGGAACTCCATTCTACCTCCAGTTGGACTCCACAACACGTCTTCAGAGATAAATTATAGTAATTCCTGCTTGACTCCTGGCTATGCCTCTGTTTTCCAGGCCAAATTATTCCTAAACTACCTTTCATGTGTACACATACATGTTTAAGCAGCTTCCTCTTCTCGCTCATTTTTCTGTCCTCTACTCTTAGGACAAAATGCATATAATTATATGAGAGCTAATATACTACTACTAAACTGCACCAGGGCTGATTATGTTGCTGCAAAATATATACTTGTTTGTTTCATAACTGTCTGCTTCATTTATTGTCACTTAGTGCTGCTAATGTTACCCAAGCATCTTGCACATAGTATATTTTCTACTGTTATTTCTCATGGAGCTTTTCTCCCTGGGCCTCCACTGAAAAGGGGCTTGTTTGCCCAGTCGGACTTTCCTGGTAAACTCTGGGCCTCCACTGAAAAGGGGCTTGTTTGCCCAGTCGGACTTTCCTGGTAAACTCATCATCTTCTTTCGGCTGTTCCTGTTAGGGGTCGCCACAGTGGATCATCTGTTTCCATTTCTTCCTGTCCTCTGCATCTTGATCTGTCACACCAACCACCTGCATGTCCTCTCACCACATCCATAAACCTTATCTTAGGCCTTCCTCTTTTCCTCTTACCTGGTAGCTTCATCCTTAGCATCTTTTTCCCAATATACTCAGCATCCCTCCTCAGCACATGTCCAAACCAACGTAATCGTGCCTCTCTGGCTTTGTCTCCAAACCTTCCAACCTGGACTGACCCTCTAATATATTTATTCCTAATCCTGTCCACCCTCATCACACCCAGTGCAAATCTTAACATATTTAACTCTGCCACATATAGATCTAACTCCTGCCTTTTTGTCAGTGCCACTGTCTCCAACCCATATAACATAGCTGGTCTCACTACCGTCTTGTAGACTTTTCCCTTTCACTCTTACTGGTACTCGTCTGTCACAAATCACTCCTGACACTCTTCTCCACCCACTCCATCCTGCCTGTACTCTCTTCTTCACCTCTCTTCCACACTCATCATTACTCTGAACTATTGATCCCAAGTATTTAAACTCCTCCACCTTCACCACCTCTACTCCTTGCATCCTCACCATTTCTCTATCCTCCCTCTCATACACACACATATTCTGCTGACCTTCATTTCTCTCCTCTCTAGAGCATATCTCCATCTCTCCAGGGTCTCCTCCACCTGTTCCCTACTCTCACTACAGATCACAACGTCATCTGCAAACATCATAGTCCACGGGGACTCTTGTCTGATCTCGTCTGTCAGCCTGTCCATCACCATTGCAAATAAGAAAGGGCTCAGAGCTGATCTTTGATGTAATCCCACCTCCACCTTAAATGCATCTGTCAGTCCCACCGCAGATCTCACTGCTGTCAAACTACCCTCGTACATATCCTGTACAACTCTTACATACTTCTCTGACACTCCCGACTTCCTCATACAATACCACAACTCCTCTCTAGGCACCCTGTCATAAATACAGGATACTTTGTTTCTGCGTAAATAAGTTAGATGTTACATAGTCAGTATTTTGCTGGCAAATGTGTTATTCAATTTCATTCGGTTTTTATTATACCAATAAACCCAAATACCTACAGACATTCCTCTGTCTACCCTCAGCCAGAGTTGTATGATGTCTTGCCCCCACAAGACATCTTCCTTATTTCCTGTAATGTTCCAGTCTCCTGCCACTGCAGTGTATCCTTGATGAAAGGCCATAACTTCTCCCATAATATTTTTAGATCTAGTTTCCCATACTTTTGATGGAGTAAAATGTGTAGCCAGTGTAAATTTTACACCCTGCCAACATCCTCCCACCCCTATAAATCTTCCATGCTTCTCCTTCAGTCTTTATTCCTGTTCTTTTTAATATTAAAACCCATTTATTTTGTTCTATTTCAGCAACTTCTTTTCTTTACAAAATGTGTGTGTTTTGTATGATACTTGTGCATTAGATAGGCCGCGGTGGTGCAGCTGTTAATGTTGTTGCCTCACAACAAGAGGGTCTTCCGTTCGATTCACGGCTGGAGCGACTTCTGTGTTGGGTCTGCATGTCCTCCCCGCAATCAAGTGACGCTAAAGACATGCAGGTAGGTGCGAGCATGAATGGGCGTGCCTTCGTTGAAGGTTGGGCGTCGGGCTGGCAACTCGGCACCATAAAAATCTACTGCCAGTCATGAGCGGACCAGAGTTCTGCTGTGTCGACCCCTAACCAGGAAAAGCCGAAAGACTCTAAACTACTGTAAGTAAAGGTCAGTTCCTCCTGGTTATCAACAAGTCCATTTTTATTCCTTTTTTTTTTTTTTTTTTAAACAAGAAAGATTTGTATTAAATTGTCATGTATGACATTGGCAATTTTACATTTATATTAATGAAAATAAACCATAGTGACACAATATGCATTCCAATCCATGCCAACACAACTGTAGCTTCAAACATTGTACACCACTTTTAGTATAGCCAGTCATTGTCATTCAACCATTACACAGCTCATTTAGATCCAGCCTTCTTTTAAACCTTGTTCCTCTTCTGCATGTATCGATTCCTCATTTCCCATTTTTCATATGTAATTTGCTCCTGTCCTTTTCTAAACATCCCAGTTCTGGTTGTTTTATCTCTTACTATCTTTACTACTTCTAGTAAAGTTGGTTTAGACTTTGATTTCCATTTTCTAGTAATTGCTTTTTTGGCAGCCATCGTAATTAGACTCAACAAGGCCTTACTATGTCTAAGCAGTTTCGATTATGTATCATAGCTCCGAAGATCACTTCTATAGTTACTCGAATTTGCACACCCAGCATCTCCGAAGGAGCAGTCTGCAGAGAATCTTTAAAATCGGACAACTCATTACACTCCCAGAAAATATGTTCCCATTTACCTCCCTCTTCCCCATCACACCTCCAACACCTGCTGTCGACCCGAGGAAAAATTCCTTGGAGTCTATGTGAGTTACATAAATACCTATGTGAACATTTCCAAGCAAATATCCCAAGTCTTCAAGATTTTATTGCATAAAGCCCATTTATATTGCTAACCAATAAATCTGATTGTGTCATAATAAAGGTTATATTCTACTTAATTTAGATTTGTGGTTGTTACAAACCACTTTTTTCATAGTATGAGTTTATCAGTTTTTCTGCCACTTTGTTTTGCTGTAATAGTGTGTCATCTGACCTTGATGTCATAAAAGCACGCAGATGTCCTTCTATTCTCAAGTTGCCGTATTCCAAACTCTTGGGTTTTCCTCTCTTGCTACCCGAACATCCGGCCAGTATACAAAAGTTTCTAGTCACTGTTTGGGTACATGGGATTCTGACTTTGTCAAAGGGAACGTGGGCCATAAAAGTGACTTCTGCACGTACCAGACCTCAGAACTTCTCTACCGCCAGTCATATGTCCGTTGTTCCTGCCGTACTGGCCATCAGATAGAAATTCTAAGATAAGTACCATGTTGGGGAAGTTTTATTTATTTCTGTCACTGCACGCCTATGTAGGTTCATGTCATCCAGGAAGGGAACACGTAGGTGTGGTTGTCAGATCCCCCATAAAGACACCCATGAGCTTTTCCTTTTTTGTTTAGGGCCTACGCACAACCATAAGTCCTACTCCATCTGCCAGGCCTTCTTTCCAAAAACACTATGCAGCCACCGGCATGCATTAAACATTTATCTTGAAAACTGACACCTTAAGAGCTTAGCTTTAGATATGGAGGGTCTGTCTGGTCAGCCTGTTGAGCCACCCAAGGAAAAGGCCAAAGTTGCTAGGCCTGAGTCCGTACCTGCACCTCCTCCACCCGTCTCTCCTGTGGCTGACATCAGCCTGGAGGAACAATTGGTCGCTGCTGGTATGGGGTTTGGTGGGTACCTCCTTGGAAGCCGCAGAACCCAGAGCGGAAGGCATGTCCTCCGAGGTAATGCAGACGTTGGCTACAAATGGCGAGGGGAACCTCAGCTCGTACCAGCCACCCAGACATGTCCCTCCATTTCCTCACAGGTTACTGAATCCAGGCCTACCTTGGCACCCGCTAGGCATTCCCTCAAAAGGAAAGAGAAAAGAACACACGTCTCTCCCCCAGTAGAGAGCCAGCCATGTTGGCAGGACTTTTCTCTAAGCCTTTTCAGTGCCTTTTTGGCTCTAAGGCCTGCTACACCCTTAGCCTCCCCTGTGGCTCTTCTATCATGAGCACTAGGCCTTAGGCCTGGGATACTTCCCAATGCTCAGGCTGAGGAGTCCTCGGACTCCTCAGAGTATTCCCTGTCATATGTCTCCCAAATGCCCTCTCCCCTTGGCTATGCCTCCCCTGAGGAAGAATCTTCAGAAACAGGTTATTCAGGTGAGGATCTAACCTTTGGGGAGACCATTTCAGAAATGAGGGAACACTTCAAATGGGACTCCTCTGAGATGTCAGAAATTCAAAGAAGATATTATGAACTTCAGATGGATTCCCCTGACCCCTCTACTATAACCCCAGTACTTCCAGCATTTTTGGATACATTTCAGGTATCACTTAATCTAGACTGTCCGCCTCTTGCACCTCGAAGACCTGACATATTCTACAGGGTTCCTAAAGGAGCCAAATTCCTTGTTAAGTGCCCTGCAGCAGACCCTGCCGCTGTATCAGTGTCAGCAGGTACGATATCGAAGCTCCTTCCATCCTCTTTGCTTCTACCTGTAGACAACGACAGCAAGGCCATTGAGCGCCTTGGGGGAAAGGTTTACACCTCATCCACCTTGGCATTCAGGGCAGTAAGTTTCAAACCCATATGTCCAAATATGCCCTTGCCCTTTTAGGACAAGCCACTAAACTTCTAAGTGATATCTCAGACACTCCTGCCAAGGCTTGGATATCCAGCTTTATATCTTTATTCTCTCAGGTCACAAGGCACTCCATAAGTGCAGCTACGATGCAGCTGAAGCTTCTGCCAGGTCTGCTGCAGCTGCCTCAGTCCTGAGACGATATTCATGACGTAGGTTTACGCCTCTACCTGATGACATTAGGACAAAAATTTTGGATGTGCCTCTTCATAACTCTGCCCTTTTTGGGATAAAGGTGGCTGAGTTATTCAAAACTGTGCAACAAAAGGGGAAGGAGTTACAAGACCTCAAACACCTGTTTGTGTCTCCTATCCCTAAGTTTCGCAGGAACTACCCTTCAAAGACCCAATTCATCAGGAAACAGTCTGCCCCTGCCCCCTTTCTTGCAGCAGAAAGACTGCCAGGAAACAAACAACTCCTTCCAGGCTGGCTCGGATCCCAGCCTAGCCCAGAAGCCTCAATTTCAAGACCGGGCTGGTAGTCTGATTATCTGCCATTCTTCAAGAAACCTCTCAATGCCATTCCCCTATCCTTAAGGCTCTGTCACTGTTACCTTGTTTGGAAAAACATCACTACAGATAGGTGGGTATTATCCATCATAGAGAAGGGTTAATGTTAAGCTGTCTATCTCGCCTTCATTCTTGCTGGATGGGTTCGGAGCCGATCCTCGGCTCCGACTCGGCCTTCTACTAAAGCTCGAGAGCTATTTACCAGCTGGAGGCTTCCCCATATCCCACAATGCTAGGCGACAGATACCCAGATGTCGTTTGCCACTTCAGCTACGAGGTTGCGATTTTACCGGCTCCAGGTCGTATAAATCTTTTCTTGTATTTTTACTGTCAATATTCTCTTATTTTTTGATAATCTTCCCTCTTAGTTTAATTAGATTGTGTACCCCTTGAGATCCCACTTAGAAACTTGTTTTTTTGTTGTTAGAGTTTCTCCCCCCACCCCCACCCTTTAGGGTAGTGTTAGGCCTTATTAGTTACTTTTACTTAGTCTTATAGTTTGTTCTTGTATTTTATATATATATATATATATATATATATATATATATATATATATATATATATATATTTGTTAGTAATAGTTGTGTGGTTATAGTTATTATTATGACTGTTAGTTTTACCTAGTGCGTGTGTGTGTGCGCCTTGTTTTAAGCACTAGTTACCTATTCCCTTTGGTATCCCTTTTTTAATATGTCTAAAGATACCAAAGTCTCAAGTTTCAAGAAGTGTGACTCATGCTGTCAGAAGATGTCTCTGACAGACGGTCACACTTCTTGTGTTTGTTGCTTGGGCCTCCTACACCTGCAGGACTCTTGTTCGGTCTGCCACGCCTTCAGTCCGAGAGTCCTGCAGGAGCATAGGAACAAGCTAATTTTGAGGGGCTTACTTAAGCCAGAAGGATCCCCGGCTAAGCTTCCGTCGGGAAATCCTTAAAGCCCGCCAAACCGTTGGCTCCCTGTTCGGAGCCGTCGCCGAGCGGAGCTCCTGCCTCCTCGTCGGTTCCGGTTGGAACCAACACTTCGAGACCTCAGTCGGCTCCGACCTTGGTGTCGGAGCCTTCTCTGAGCCGTAAACGTTCGAGGTCCCCCTCTTTAGAGTCCATTCGTTCGGCTCCGAGGGCTCCATTGCTTCAATCGGAGCGGAGCCATAGGTCCCCCTCCTCTCAGTCCTCCAGGCTATCCGATCATGACTTGGAGAGGGTGGTCAGTAGGCTCCTAAAGTCGCAGGCACTGGCCAAAATGTTGACCAGCCCTTCTCAACAGACTGTGGCTATCCCTGTGTCTTCAACAGTTCCTCCTCAAACTCTTCCACTGTGTTCGGAGCCGGAGCTCGTTGGGGCTCGAATCGTCGGAATGTCGGAGCCGATACCACACCTTTCGGCTCCCTCGTCAGCTCCGATCTCTTCATTGGGTCTGTCCTTGGTGGGATCCGGGTGCCGAGACTCCCTCGTCGGCTCCGGGGGGGGGGCGAGTAGCATCGGACCCTTGTCCGAACCCATTCTCTCTCTCGGGGCCTTGGCGCAGGTGAGCTCGGCCCCGACATCGGCCTCGGAGCTGTCCCTCTCGTTGCCGGGAAGGGTTCACATCTCTTCGGAGCGGGGACCCTCTTCTCTGCCTGATAGGGGTGCCTTCGAGGTCATGAGGAGCGTGCTGACTCCTGTGTTGGCTCCGCGATCGGCCCCTTTGGCTCCTCCCCCCATGGTGCCTGCATCGGTCGGGTTCACATCTCTTCGGAGCGGGGACCCTCTTCTCTGCCTGATAGGGGTGCCTTCGAGGTCATGAGGAGCGTGCTGACTCCTGTGTTGGCTCCGCGATCGGCCCCTTTGGCTCCTCCCCCCATGGTGCCTGCATCGGTCTCTGTCCACCTTCCTGACCCTAAGCGTGGAGAACAGACGCTCCAGGTCGCCCCATTGTTTGTATCTTCCTCTTCCGAGGCCTCCCCTGATCATTCAGAGGAGCCCCCTCGGAAGAGAAAATGTAAGAGGAAACATGTTGACTCTCCCGAGTCAAGTCACGTCTGACACCGACTTGGAGGATTCGGAAGGGTCCCCAAGGTCCCCCTCTGAGGATGTCTCCTTTTCAGACATCCTTGAGATCCTTAGGCAGAGGGGGAACTGGACTGCCCTTAACCCTTCCGAGGACTAGTCGGTGTACCTGGACGCGTTTGGTTCTCACCCTTCCACCTCCTGGGTGTGTCCGCCTTTCGACCTGCTTATGGAAGTGGTGACTCGGAAGGCGTGGACAGCCCCGGACACAGTGGAACCAACTCCCCGCAGGCCCACTAAATTCATTACAGCCCCATCTGACAAACAGTTTCTGACAAAGGGTGTCCCTGTTGATGCCATGGTGGTGGCAGCAGCCACTAAGAAGGAGTTGGCTGACCCTTCTGTGCCTGTCCATCCACCTAATAAAGAATCTAGGACAATGGACAGGTACTGGAAGCGGATGTTTTCTTCAGCGACCTTTTCCATGCGGTCGCTGAATTATCTGTGCCATTTCACCCGCCTTCAAAGGGATTTTCTCAAGGAACTGGGTGATACCCTTCAGGATCCATCAGCTGCGGGGTGTCAGGAAAAGATCAACTCCCAGCTGGCGACCCTTAACTCTATAGTCAACTCCTCCATGCGGCTCATTTCTTATGCAGCCGATGGGGTGAGTAGGGCCGCAGGTACAGGTGTGGCTTTGAGAAGACATGCCTGGATGCGGTTATGTAACTTTGATGACCCCTTTAAGGCATCCTTCATCAATACCCACTTCGATGGTTCGGCTTTGTTTGGACCACAGGTGAAGGATACCCTTACCAGGTGTGAGCAGGAAGGCAAGACTCTCTCTGCCGTGGGAGTCCGTTTTTCTACTCCCTCTAGACCATACCCTAAAGGTCAGAAGAGTGGAAAAATGTGGTTTTGGAAACTGAGACACGTGACGAGTTTCCCTCCAAGGGCAGAGGAGGGAACAGTAATAGATGCCGCCCGAGGGGCAGAGGGGGTCCGCAAAATCAGGGTAGCAGATAATCTTTCTCTGACAAACCCTTTCAGCACCCCTGAGGGGCTGCCCGACTATCCACCTTCGGAGGCAGTCGGGGGAAGATTGTCACTGTACCCAGAAGCCTGGCAACTCCTCACACAAGACAAATGGGTACGGTCTATCATATCCGAGGGTTACAAAATCCCCTTTGTCCACACCCCTGTACAAACAAACAGGTCTCTTCCAGATGTTCCACCCAGTCTAAGGGAATAAGTAGTACTAGAAATTTCAAAACTGCTAGAAAAAAGGTCCATCCAGCCAGTCCCAGCAGACCAGCAAGGATTCGGGATTTACTCCAAGTTCTTTTTGGTACCAAAAAAGACAGGGGACTGGAGACCCATTTTGGATCTCAGCAGGTTAAACGAATCTGTTCAAAGACCGAAGTTCCGGATTGTCACGCTTCAGTCCATTCTACCCTTTTTGGGTCTGGACAATTGGATGTGCTCCATAGACCTTCAGGATGAGTACTACCATATCAAAATGGGCAGATGCTCCAGGAGGTTTCTCCGCTTCCGGCTGGGAGCCAGTCGCTATCAATTCAGAGCCCTGCCCTTTGGTCTCAAAACAGCCCCCAGGGTGATCACCAAATGCATGGTAGTGGTTACAGCTCACCTGAGACGGCGGGGATTCCAGGTGTTTCCATATCTAGACGACTGGCTCCTAACTGCTTCCACCAGGCATCAGCTATTCCGAGCCAGGGATTATACCATCCAAACTTGCTCCGAGCTAGGTATCTCTATAAACTTCGAAAAGTCTGCATTTTCGCCTTGTCAGTCTATAACTTTTATAGGCACAATATTAAATACAAAAGAGCTGTCGGCAAAACTTCCCTTAGAAAGAGTATCAGACATTCGCCGACATGTTCAAACCTTACTACAGTGCAAGAGAATTCAGGCCAGATTTGTACTGAAAACCTTGGGTCTCATGGCAGCAGCAATCGCGTTACTTCCCCTGGCTCGTTTTCACATGCGGATTCTTCAATGGATGCTTTTTACCCAATGGTCGTTAAAACAGCTTCCGATGTCTCACAACATAATAATCACCCAATCATGCAAAGACCACCTTTCTTGGTGGATGGTCTCCTCTCAAGTACTTCAAGGCAGACCGTTTGTTCTTCCTCCTCCTGTTGCCACGGTGACAACGGATGCCTCCCTGATCGGGGGGGGGGGGCATTTTCAGGGCAGGACTGGCCAGGGCACTTGGCACCCCCTAGAGTACCACCTGCACGTAAACGTCTTGGAGATGAGAGCAATACTTTTAGCGTTGCAAGCTCTTCAGGACTCTCTACCTACCGGGACTATTGCAATTTAGACGGACAATATGTCTGTAGTGTGGTACATCAACAAGCAGGGCGGAACCAGGTCCTATCCCTTATGTCGAGAAGCACTCAGACTCTGGCAGTGGGCGATCTCCTCTCAACGGTTTCTGATAGCAACACACATCCCCTGGAAGTCCAACGTCATAGCGGACAGGTTAAGCAGAGCCATTCTCATGCCTCACGAGTGGTGTCTCAATTAGTAGCGGACAAAACTTTCCGCAGATGGGGTCGATTTTGCTGCGACCTTTTCGCAACCCCTCTCAACAGCAAGTGCAACGACTTCTTCACTCTCTTCCCCCTCCCTGGCCACTCCCCCAGAGATGCTCTAGTTCACGATTGGCCCCGGGGTCTTCTGTATGCATTCCCTCCTTTTCCCTTAATTCCAAAACTGATTCAGAAAGCGACCGCATTAGGATCCAGGATGATCCTCATTGCCCCTTACTGGCCTCGACAAATTTGGTTCCCATTCCTGCATCGTCACCTGCTGGAGCAGCCCTGGAATCTGGACCCAGTGCCAGACCTCTTGATCCATCAGTTGGGTGGGCTGCACCAATCCCTTCAGTCTCTCAACCTCACAACTTGGTTGCTCCACTTCCAACCTTAGCCAGGCTTCCACATATTTCTCAGTCAGTGCGTGAAATCATCCTTTCTTCGCACAAATCTACTACCAGAAAGACTTATGCTAGTAAGTGGAAACGTTTCTCTTTCTGGGCAGAGGCTAGAAATATAGACCCCTTTACAGCCCCTGTCCATAAAGTTCTAGATTTTTTGGCAGAACTTTTTCGAGCAGGTTCCTCATCTGCCACCATTAGAGTCCAGTTGGCTGCTATCGCTAATTTCCACGCTGGCCTGTCAGAGACCAGCATCATGTCCCACAAACTTTGTAAAGCTTTTCTTAAAGGGACTATTTTACTTAGGCCCCCGGTTAAAGATCCCCCGCCTCCGTGGGATTTGAACCTGATATTAACTTCATTGATTCTCCCTCCTTTTGAACCTGCGGCTTCCTGTTCCTTAAAGTTACTCTCCTGGAAGACTCTCTTCTTAGTAGCCATCACTTCAGCTAGAAGAGTGTCGGAACTTCAAGCCCTCTGTATTCGTCGTCCTTATCTTGTTTTTCACAAAGGTAGAGTTTTACTCAGGACTAATCCTTCCTTTTTACCCAAAATACCTTCCGAGACAAATCTGAATCAGGCTATTGATCTTCCTGTCTTTTTTCCTAACTATTCGAACAGAGCTGAACAAAAGTTGCACTATTTGGACGTTCACAGGCAATTACGTTTTTATTTGGATAGGACTAAACAAACAAGAAAATCGGACCAACTCTTCCTGTCCTATGCTGAGGGCAAGCAGGGCCTGCCAGTTTCTAAAGTAATCTTATCCAGGTGGTTGGCCTATATTATTACTTTGATTTACTAACCGAGACATAAAGAACTCCCTACAAAACCAAAAGCTCATTCCACCAGAGCATTAGCTACGTCGGTAGCTCTTCAGGCAAGACTTCCAATGGAATCTGTTTGTGCTGCAGCCACATGGGCCACTCCTCATACTTTCATTTCACATTACAAGTTGGATATGGCCTCCAGGAGTCAAGCTGATTTTGGTTCCACTGTGCTCAAGAGTCTGTTCCGATGAGCCACCCAGGGCTAAGGTGCTAGGGACGCTGTCCCATCCAGCAAGAATGAAGGCGAGATAGACAACTTAACATTAAGAAGTTATGTACCTACCATAACGTTCCATGTTAGTTGTCTTCTTCTCGCCTTCTTTCTTGCATCCCACCCTCCATCCCCCTAGCCTGGACAGACCGAGAAGAATCCCCTTTGAGGCCTTCTTTCTCTGGTTGACTCTTTTCTAGGTTACCTCCTCCTCTGTTTTTATCACTGTAGGTAAACCTTGTAGTGGGGACAGGTGTCTCCATGGTGTTAGCTCTACCAAATGAGATCTGGGTATCTGTCACCTAGCATTGTGGGATATGGGGAAGCCTCGAGCCGGTAAATAGCTCTAGAGCTTTAGTAGAAGGCCGAGTCAGGGCCGAGGATCGGCTCCGAACCCATCCAGCAAGAAAGAAGGCGAGAAGAAAACTAACATGGAACGTTGTGGTAGGTACATAACCTCTTATTTTATGACCTGGATCACAAACCCTTCCTTGAGAGACATTCTAGAGCCCCTGTAGTCAGCCTTATTGCCCAGGGAACAATTCAGCCTGTCCATATGACAGAAAAGGGATTTCTACTAGAGACTCTTCCTCGTCCCAAGAAAAGATGGCCCCTGGAGACCAATCCTAGATCTTTCACACCTAAATCTCTTCCTGCAAGTGCCCACTTTTTGAATGGTCACTCTGTAGACCCTCTTCCCTTGATTTTCCCTCAGGGGTTCTTGGCCACCTTGGACATCAAGGATACCTACCTGCACATCCCCCATAAGCCCAGTTACAGGAGATGTGTGCACTTAACATTTTCAATTCTGTGCCTTGCCATTTGGACTTTCTACCGCACCAAAGATCTTCACCACATGATTGGCACCAGTGGTGGCCTTCTGCAGGACACAAGGGATTAAATTTTTCTCTTACCCAGATGACCGTCTCAACCAGGCAGACTGCACTGAGTCCCTGGATTGCCATCTTCAAAATGTAATTTCACTCTTGCAAGCACTGGGCTTCAAGGTAAATTACCCCAAATCCAACCTGAACCCCCTCTCAGGACCAAATATTCTTGTGGTGCAGGATAATGACTGATGTCATGAGGGCCTTTCTGCCACCCCAGAAGATGGAAAGTCTAAGGCAGTACCCTGCTCACTGTCCTCCAGACCGCAGACATCACTGCCAGGCAGTATCTCAGACTCATGGATCATATGGCATCGACCATTCCCATGTTGCCATTGACAAGGCTCCACATGAGAAAGCTACAATGGTACCTATGGTCTATATGGGCACAGCACTCTCATCCTCTTGAGCACGAAATCCCCTTCCTACCTTGTCTCAAGAAAGCGATTCAGTGGTTGAATCAGGTGAACTGCAACCCAGAACTCCCCTTACAGGGTCCCTTGCCAGTGCAGGAGATGTACATGGATGCCTCGGATCTGGGTTTGGGAGTAGCCATGAGTTCCCTAAGAGTCCAGAGCACTTGGTCAGACTCCCATCAAACAGGAACATATCAATATCAGAGATGAGAGCAATTCTGTAGACCCTAAAGGCCTTCCAGCATGCACTGAAGCAGGGTCCACTAAAATTGTTCAGACAGCACTACCATTCTGTGGCATGTGAACAAGCAGAGGGGAACAAAATCATACTTACTATGCAGACTAGCTCTCCAAGTGTAGAAGTTGCCACAAAACACTGCAGGCAGAATGTATCCCTTCAGAGCAGAATAGTCAGGCAGACACATTAAGCAGAGCCACATCACAGTCCCCATGAACGGATGCTCCACAGGGATGTGTTCTTGGACATAGTCCACAAATGGGGTACACCTTAGACCTGTTCACCTTCCCTATGAACAGACAACTTCCATCCTTTTGGCCCAGGCTGCCCAGTCCTCTGGCAAGGGCAACGGATGGCGTCTCGATCTCTTGGAGGGGGATGTTTCTGTATGCATTTCACCCCTTCCCACTTCTTCAGAAAGTCCGACTGAAAATCCAGCAGGACAAACCAAAAATCTTGTTGGTGACTCCCTTTTGGCCAAGACAGCACTGGTTCCTCCTCCTCCATTTAGCCAGGGGCAATCACCACAAGTTACTTCACAGAGTGGACCTTTTCACACAGGACAAGGGATCTCTAATCCACCCCCACTTACAGTCTCTGAACCTTAACCTGTGGGTTGATCCTTACAGACACCTCTACATTGAGGATGTGCTCAGTCCTGCAGGAGGCCATGAAACCTAATACTAGGAGATCTTGTATGCCTAAATAGAAAAAGATTCTCCATATGGTGTCTCCAAAGATGGTTGGACCATTTCCAGGGTAATGTCCCTTTGTTACTGTCATACCTCTGTGAATTCTTGCAGACAGGGTTGGCATACTCCTCTGTTAAAGCCCACCTTGCTGCTGTTTCAGCTTGTCTGCCTCTGGACCCTTCTTTTGGCTTCCCAGTTTGCCTGCAAAGTTATTCCTTAAAGGAGTGCTGCATCTCAGGCCCCCCCACGAAACCTATCCTGCCCCCCTGAATTATGTTTTAGAGAAGCTCACTGTGGCCCCTCCTGAACCAGCCTCTAAGGCCTCACTG
The DNA here is from genome assembly GCF_019279795.1 of Protopterus annectens. Taxonomy (NCBI): domain Eukaryota; kingdom Metazoa; phylum Chordata; order Ceratodontiformes; family Protopteridae; genus Protopterus; species Protopterus annectens. Next base: position 334,258,888 of record NC_056737.1, read on the forward strand.
AAATACTGCACTTGGAAAACAGTACTGTTAGTAGCCTTGACATCACCTAGAAGACTGTGAGTTACAGGCCCTCATAGCAATTCCTCCTTTCCTCATCTTCCACAAAGACAGGGTTACTCTTTGGACCAACCTTTCCTTCATGCCCAAGGTAGTCAATGAGCTATCCTTAAACCAGGCTATTCTCCTTCCCACCCTTTTTGCCCATCCTCAGAGTGACAAGAGTGTCTTACATTTCCTGGATGTGCATAGACAGCTTAGGTTTTACCCGAACAAGACCTAATGTATCAGAAAATCTGACCAGTTATTTGTCTCCTTTCACCCCAGGACCCTGGGGAAAGCAGTGACGAAGCAGACAATTTCAACCTGGATTTCCAGAGCAATTTCCTTCAGCTATGCATATGATGGGAAACCCTTGTGGTCTAAAGTTAAAGCACACTCCACTAGGGCCTATGGCTTCATCTGGAGCTTTCTTTAAAGGATTGGACACTGCCACCATTTTAGAGGCAGCTACATGGACTTCTGTCCACACCTTTACCAAGCATTACAAATGGGACCACATTTCCAAATCCAGAGCTGGATTTGACAGGGCAATCCTCCATGGGTTTATAGAAAATAGTTCCAAGCCACCTCCCTCTTCTTTCCAGTGAGCTTTGACACTCGTCCAAGAGTTTGGCGTACTACAACATGAAAATAGAAGGACATAGAATAGTTGAGTAAAATCTTACCATAATCATAGATATCATTCTCTTCCATGTTACAGTATTCCTTCCCTCCCTCTTTCTGCCTGAAACTGTTCCTTCTTGGATGGCACTGGACTTTTACAGTTTTCCTGGGGCTGGCATATGACTGGGGTGCTCATTTCTGAGATGTTGTAGGTGCAGACATCACTTTTATAGCCCGTGTTCCCTTTGCCAGTGTCAGTCATCCCACAGAAACAGCAGTGAGTAGAAGCTTTTGTATACTGGCTGTACGTTTGGGTACCAAGAGAGGGAAAACTCAAGAGTTTGGAATATACTGCAACATGGAAGAGGGGGACATCTGTGGTTATGGTAAGATTTTAGACAACTATTCTTTCCTTCTCATTATGTTTGCATCATCTTTGGACCCAGAACATGCATTGCCAGAACTAAAATTATACAGTGCTTATTTGTTTCCATAGTTTTCTTTTTCATTTAATCAAAAACTTTTATCAGACAGCATTGTAGTAACGAGATGAAATTCTGTACTGTCGTACCTTTATTAAAAGAGACAAACTGGTTACAGTTTGTGAATGGGGAATTAGGGGGTACTGCATGCTGAGTAATCAGTTAAATGTAAACTTACATTTTGAGTAAATTTTTGACATGTTAATACTTTTCTGTCTAGTGCTTACTGAGTTCAGTGGATTTAAGGTGTCCTCTAGTACTTGCTGAATTCAATAAATTCAAGGTGTCCTTCCGAATGTAATTCACATTTTGATTATAGCACATCTTTTTCCATATAGGCATAAGTGTTTCATAAACATTGTTTTTTAATGGTGTAGTTCACCTTTTTTTTTCTCCAAAACTATTCCATCTCCTTTATTTTATCCATTTTGAAAACATGAACATGTTTTGCAAGACATCTCTCCCTTGAAGTGTTCATAGTTTGCTTTTCTGCTGCTGTTATAACTGATTGCTTTTTCTCTCACCACATTTCTTCTGCCTCCATCTGTTTTCTCTTTGCAAATTCATCTTGCCTGTCATGGGTCTGTGTAGACTTTTAATCCAAGTGGTTAGAAAACTTGAAATAATGCAAGCTGCAGTAAAGTTTTTTCTCTCTCTCCTGTTGAGCCTTTTGGAAGGAGGAGCATTTCTGTTTGTGATTGTAATAAAAAGTCATTATCCGAGTAATCTCTTGTCTCTCCAACCTTTCCTTGTTCCATTCCTCCGCAAAATAAAAATAATTTCCTTTAGCTGATATGTCTGCAGTTTAATCCATATAGGTCTTTGCTGCTTTCTCATTCTCAAATTTGGAGTATTTACTGTATGTGCTGTAATTTATTTTCAGTGCAAAGTTCAGTCCATATGCTGAGGCATTTTCTTGTAAGTGCTTTACAGTCCTTCCCTTCACTTTGTTCTGGTACTGCTGTAAACCTTTGATTCAGACAGTTTCTGTACTATTTGCTGTTTCACCATTTTTCTTGCATCTCCTTTTCAGCAGTTTGCATTTCAGCTGTTAGAATTTGTTTTACTGTGAGGCCTGGGGAGTAGAGCTGCACAGAATATGTTAAGTTTACAAAAGGTTACAGTAAGAAAGAGGAGTACATGTCTAATGAAGCATTTTTAATTATCAGGTAAAGGATAGAAGAGAAACAGTGCATGTTAAGACAATCTGCTTATTTCTGTAATTAATTGTGAAATAAAGAGAGAAAAGAAATAGTGTCTTGAACTGTAACACCTAATTATTGCAGTACAGAAACACCTTGTATGCATTGCACATATTACAAATATGGCTGAAGGCCTTTAATGTTCAACAAGATTGAGGAGAGTATGAGAAGTGTGAGCAATCAACAGCAAACAAGTAGCAACTACAGTGTAGTGTGCATTATTAACATTGGCTTCTTGATTTAGACTTGTATACAGCATTCATGGTAATTGACTTGGCTGCCATAGGTGGAGACAGAAGAATACTAGGAGTAGTTTATGAAGTACAAATGAATAAGTATGTACTGGGCTATTGAGTTGTAAGTTAGAAAAGTAGATTTATCAATTACCAGGGAATGGCAGTAAATAGATAATGATCCGATGTTTTCTTTTACATTTAGAGTTGGGGTATTGGATTTGATTAGATCTGACCTTGGTGCTTCTCAAGAGCTTGAATCTAGGGCTGTAACTCCTCCCTGTACCCATAATTCACTCTGGTCCCCTGTTGCATCAGATCACGTTTGCAGTTTGATCAAGCAGCGCATGTGGTTCGAGGGCTCTTTTTTTCAAATGAAAAATCATTTTACACTTATTTACTAATTTTTTTTAGTCTGTTTTAGCCTTTCCCTTTTGTCAGAGTTTTTTTTATGTATATTTTCCCTTTTACCAAAAAAAAAAATTCTCTGTATTCTCACATTTTTTAGTGGACTTCAAACTTTTCTTGGTACCTGTGTGACTCTTAGTCTGTTTTATTGTTTAGTGAGGGATCATCATTGTTACCTACTGCTGTTGTTTTGTGGTAGGGAGAAATTTACCATTGTTTTTTTTTTCCAAGAATGTCAGACAGTGCACCAGGAACTCATCAAAACTTAGACTCATGGATGGATAATATCCCGTTATCTTAGTTTCCGTATCAGCATACTTTAAACATACTGTAGTTGCCCAAATGTATGTATCAGCTGTAAATAGTAAATAACTAATACTGCTGTCTAGCTGATATAGGAATGTGCAGCACATATATTAGTCGCAAGAAAACATGCTGAATATCTATGTCAAAGAACAACATATAACATATATATGTGTATAACCTGTTGAGAAATTGGCATTCATATATAACAAATTCCAAAGAGTAGATTTAACAAATGTCCACTATTTAGTAGAAAAATCTCGAAAAAAAGGTTATCAAGTCCAAATCCCATCCAAAATCATGTGCGTAGCTCCAAATGGTTTAATGCGTCTGGCGTTCGATGTTAATTTGAAAAAGTGGCTTCCTTCCTAGATCGTATCACAGGTATGCCAATATATACACCAAATAGACTCGATTGTGACCATGCCCCAACAGCTATTACATATGTTATAGAAAAAAGTCCAGCTTAAATCAGTTATACAGAAAAAATATATATCTGTGTGTATCAAATGAGCCCAAAAAAAGTTCTAACACAACATAACATCTCTGGTAATGTATATATAAAAAATTATTTGGTCCAGGTGGAAAGAATGAAGAAAAGATACACCACCAATGTTATAGGTTAAATCCCACTGTCAAATGGAAGTTCCTAAGCATAAAAGATGCAATTTATTAAGTATTAAGGTTCCAGACCCGATTCCTCAGTACCTATATTTACTCCCCAAGATACACAAACATCCTACATGTCCACCAGGTAGACCTATTGTATCTGGTAAGGGCTCTCTTACTGAACCTTTGTCTGCTTTTCTGACGCACTATTTGAAACCATTATTGTCCATGGTTAGGTCCAGACTCAGACACCACTGAGTTTTTGAATATCATTCGTGATACACAATTGGAACCAGACTGGTTTCTCTGCACACTGGATGCCACCTCCCTCTACACCAGCATACCACATGGTGCTGGATTACAGGCCATCAGATATTGGTTAGAGAAATCCCAATTATACACTCTGGGTTTTAATAATTTTCTACTCAAGATAACAGAATTTGTTTTAACAAAAAACATTTTTTACTTTGGCCAGTTCTATTGGCAGGTTAGAGGCACAGCCATGGGAGCATCCTTTGCTCCCATTTATGCTGACTTATTCATGGGGTTTTTTGAAGAGCGGTTTATCTATGATACCAACAGTAACTCTTTCTTAGATGAGCTAGATATTTGGAGACGATATCTGGACAACAGGATACCTTCATAGGATTTACACTCACTGTGTGCTTACAGTTTTGGGGTCACACATCTAAATTCAGACTGTTGGGCATGTGCCTCTTTTAGGGCTAGAGCTTTACAAGGGTGCAGATATAAGCTTGTGCTGAAGGACCTTTTTCCCACCAAAGGAAAGAGTTTGGTGCGTCCTTCCCCAGGAGTTCCTTCAGCAAAGAAAGTTGCGAAAATAAAAGAAGTAAATGGAGAAAGAGAACGTAGAAAAGCCTAAGGAATGTAGCAGCAAAAAAAGAAAAGAACAAAAAGAGAAATCAGAAAAATCCAGGAAATGGTCACCGGACCTGTTGGAACTTACCAGCCCTGCACTGAAGATGCTGAGGCATTTATATCTGATCACCATCTTCCCATCTACGTTTCTCACCAGAGCTGGTGAGTCTGAGACGTCATTCGCCGTTCCTGCATGAGAAGCGCTGTTCTCAGCCACTTGTGGCAGCTTCATCCTTCAGGTATTTCAGTTTGTCGGAGTCCAGTTGGAAGCAGACATTGGATGATGTGAGAGTTCCTTTGGATGTGGTCATCCTGACACTTACCCCCTTCAAGGACTCTGGGTATTGGCCCTGTCTGCACCTCCTCTGTTTTTTTTTTTTTTTTGTTTTGTTGTTGCTCCTGGCAGATCAGTCTGCCAGGTAGATCAGACGTCAGAGCTAGTTGCATTTTCTGCTTTGGTTTCCTTTCATCTCCAAAACTCATCCCAATCCTACACTGCCAGACTTGAGAGAGTAAGTGCTAGAGCCGAGGCTCGGTGGTTTGGGTCAACTCCGAAGTTCTCAGATCAATCCCTTCTCCTTGGTGCCTCAGAGTTTGATAGCTTGGCAACCTTGCTTGATTCGGAGCCAGGTTGAATCAGAGCTGAGGGCACCCACTTTTTCCTCCTGTGGATTGGGTGGGGGTGCTCCCTTGGCCCTAAATTCATCTTCAGCCATCAATGAATTTGACAGGGTAGTGTCCAAGTTGAGAGAGGAAATTTTGTACCACTCTCTGTGCTATCCTGATCTCCTGTGGATCATGTTTCCATATCTGCTCATTCTGAAAAACGAATAGTGAGCCTCCTTCAGCCTTGTTTTTTTTTTTTTTCTTTGCCAGACGAGCTACCTGTCAGATTCCGAGCCACACCCGGAAGCCTACATGGGGAAGGCTTTCAGGAAATAGACTTGTAAGAGGAGACTGTCACTAAAGACAGATTTCGATGAGGGAGAGGATTCCTACAATCCCTTCTAGAGGATATCTACTTTGGTGGCATTGTAGAGTTAATGAAGCAAAGAGGGGGTCGGTTCTCTGAAGCTCCCTCCCCTAAGGAGTTGTTCCTTGAGGTGTTTGAGGCTGACTCTTCTACCTGCTGACAAACTTAAGACACCTGATTTCTTAGCGGGCATGGAAGGAACCTGATTTGCTGGAGCCAATCCCATGAAAACCATATACAATTTTATAAGCCCCTGGATCAAGTCCCACCAGAGCAAGGGTCCTCCAGTAGATGCTGTGGTGATTGTGACAGTTACAAGGAAAAGAGCTCTTAGAAGAGAGCATGTTTCTTCATCCTCCTACTAGAGAATTAGAGAACCTAGGGCTTTGGACAGATATAGGAAATGGAAGTATGCTTCAGTGACCTTTGCAGTCTGAGTGCTGAATTACCTAGCTCATAGGACACATTTTCAGAGGGACTTGACAAAGGAGCTGACATTTTCCCTCCCTGGTAACCTACCTATGAAATCCAAAGTCAGTGGTGTCCCAGTTGTCTATCCTCCAGTCAGTGACTCATGTGTCCATGCATCTGCTTTCCAACACAGCTGATAGTAAAGCCAGGGTAGCAGGCACTGGCCTTACTGATTATCTGCATGCCTGGATGCGCCTATGTGACTTTGTGGAAGACTTAATGATGTTCTTAATGCCCTTGTTGGTTTAACTCTGTATGGACCTAAAGTAAAGGTAAAACCTTACCAGGAGCGAGCAGTTAATGCAACACCCTGTCTGAGGTCACAGTACACTTTTTCATCCCCACAAGGGACCTGCTCCCAATAAACAGAAGGGAGATGAGGGGAGTGTTTGGTTTAAAAAATTCCAGGATTTTTGGCAAAGACACTTCTGCAGAGGGGGGAGTAACTTTAATGGACATCACCCCAGAGGGCAGAGACTGACCACAGAATCAAGTGTTTTGTAGTCTTTTTCATGGAGAAAGCCTACCAGCATTCCTGAATATTTGAACAACTTCAAAGACATATGTCTGGAGCGTTTCTCCCTGGGTCTCCACCAAAAATAGGCTCTGTTCTAGTCTGACTTTCCCGGTTAACAAATGTAAAATAAATAAATAAAACAACTGCTGCACTCTGTTTTGGCAGTCAGGACGGGGGATTGTATTTGCACCCTTAAGCCTGGCAGGACATGCCTTGCAGTTCATAGGTGCAGAAGATAATCACCTGAAGCTCCTTTATTCCCTTTGTTTTCCTCTTTTCAGAAAAAGAAGAAAATTCCTGACATGTCACCTTTCAGATGAAATTTGCTGCAGCAGAAATAAAGCTGCTAAAAGTCATCCAGCAGCCTCCACCCCCTCCAAACTAGTCAGGATCTGGAGTCTATTGAGGACTTCCAAGATGGCTCCACACTGATCAACAGTTTGATTTTCAGCTCTCCCAGTGTGGAAAAGAGAGATAAGGTTAGAAACTTCAAGTTTTAGTAAATTCAGTTACTGACTAATAAGTACACTGTCTGGATGCCAGAAAAAAAGAAACTTGGGACAACCTGAAAGAAAATCAACTAGAAAAGGTGAAGAGAAAACGCTGACTTGGAAAGAATCCTGCAGCTGTTCAGCAAAACGTAGCTCAGGCTCCACCTTTGGGGAAAGACATGGTTGTCTGTAATTTAGAGGAAAAGATAGATCAAATGTTCTCAGAGCTGATTAGAACAAACAAGACATTGAAAGAGAGGAGGCCATCAACTCAGATAACAAAAGGCTGGAAAAAACTGAAGGAAGTTTTAAACAGCTGTTCAGTTGAACTGATAAAACTACAAAAATCAGATGTTGAAATGAAGAAAAGACTGCTTGATTATAGGACAACTCAAGAATAGCTGTTTCACAAAAATGAGAGGGCACAGCATGTAGGGAAAATCAGAGATTCTATGTTATACCAGAGAAACTGGAAGGAGCAGACTATATTAATTTTATGAAAGCACAAATAAGCAACTGGACTGGTATTTCAAAGCAGGATGTGTTAATTGAAAGGGCACATCATGTCTGTGCTCCAAATCTGGCCACAAGAAAGCAGCCAAGCCCTGTATTAAAGATGTAATCATGCCAGCAGAAAGAATTAATCCTAACCAAACTCTGGAAAAAGGGCAAGTATTGAAAAATAGAGAAAGTGAGAGTATTTATGGAAAATGATTTTCATTGTGTACTCCAGGCAGAAGTGAAACCAATTTTTTTCCAGTAATCGGGAAGTTTTTGAGAGGCATGCATGAGATTCAGGCTACTGTAGCTGAATGTTTGTATTTCACTGTTGCAGTCCTGACTTGTGGGATTTCCTGCTGTGGAAGGCCTTGACTGGCCTGACTACCAGAGAATTTTTTCCCTCCTCATGCAGTTGGCGGATGCCCTGTCCGACGTGTTCACCAAATGTATGGCAGTGGTAATAGCATATCTCAAGGGTTCTAAGTATTCCCGTATTTGGATATTTGTCTCCTTATCATGCCAACCAAGGACTTAGTAGTTCAGTGCAGGGACTTCTTGCTGCACATAAAAGCCACAAGCAAGAAAAACTAATATGTATATAAAACAGAGTAAGCCAGTGAAAAATGTATTCAAAGAACTCTAGTGCTTCAGCCAACACTTGCCTTCAAGGAGTACAAACAATAAAACACAGCATCTTGTATACCATATCAACCTATAAAACAATCAAATAATTACATAGTTTATAGATTACTCAGTTATATTAAAAATGTCCAATTGCATTCTACATTTAAACCCGTAGGGGTCAGTGCATCATACTCAAGTCTAAAAACAGATTCTTATATAGCAATCTTTTTTTTTTTAATATCAAAGCACCCAATTCTCAGTATTGCTTGCTCCAAAATGGTACCTCTTAAAACATCAGAATTGCTGCCATTACGCAGCTTAAAATGCATGACCAGAGTATCTCTTATGTGTTCTTGTATTCTAATTTTAAAGGGCCTCTTGCTTTCCCCTATATAAAACAAATTACAAAGACATTTAAGCATAAACAATACCTTCTGTATAACAATAATATTTTCCAGTTGGACTAAAGGGAGCACCTTTTATTTTGCTGAAATGATTTACTATATCCTTGCAAATAGAACAACTGTCACATCTAAATGTGCCTTTATATAATATTTCATTGTATAAAATTATCCTTGGGTTTTAAAAACTTACTATGTACAATAATGTCCCGAATACTTCCTGCCTCTTCTGTAAGTGAACATTGGGGCAATATACAAGCTATTTATAAACTCTCTGAAGTTAAGCAAGATGACCCAAAATTGTTTAATAATCACAATCTGATTGCTGAACACATAAAAAGTAATAACTACATAAACCTTTCTACATTCATAACCATCTTCTCCCCTTACCTGAACTTTGCCATAACATTATTACCAATAATATTAGATGTTATGTTGTCCCTATCCCACCTTCCTTCTTTTTGTTTGGGTTCAGAGCCAAACTCTGCTTCAACTCGGCCACATACTGTAGCTCGAAAAGTCTTTACTGGCTCGAGGCTAACCCCTATCCGAACATGCCTAGCGGTAGCTACTCAGATCTCGTTTGCCACTTGCAGCGTCGAGATTGTCTTCTGCTGGCTCAGGCTAAGTAGTTTTTTCTTGTGCTAAATTGTGTATCTTGTGACAGTTTTCGGATAGCTTTTGTATACTGTAGCGTTAGTCTAACTTTCCTTATATTCTGCTACCCCTCTCTAAAAACTTCGGTTGTTTGTTGTTGCTTTTGTTGTGGCCATCGTTTCCGTGGGCCTACCTTGCCTTTGTGATCCCTGTCGGCAGCCCATTTAAGTTAGAGGGCTTTCCCCTTTTTCTGTCCCTCCTTTCTACTTTAAGGAGAAGCTGTTTTAGTTAGAGTCTCTTCTTTCCTTAGGGAAAGTAGCCGTTTAACTTGGAGGCTACCTCCTCTTTCCTTCTCTTGTTAACAAAAAAAAAAAAAAAAAAATTGTTGTTTGTGTGTTAGCTTTATTGTTCAGGTACTTTACTATGTCCCAGGAACCAAAACCATCAGGGTTTAAGAAATACAACTCGTATAGCCAAAAAATGTCCCTTACGGACAGGCACACGAGTTGCTTGTACTGTTTAGGGGCTGTTCACCTGCAGGACTCGTGTTCCATCTGTCATGGCTTTAGTGCATGAGTCCTGCAGGAGAGACAAAACAAGCTTATTCTACAAGGTTTATTAAAAACTCATTTTGAAGCTGCTTCTGGAGAAACTGAGCCTGCAAAAAATCAGGTCGATAAACCTGCATCTTCGTTGGCTCCATCCTCGGTGCCGACCAAATCTAAAGTCAAGTCCTCCGAACCTTCGGAGTGGACAGTTGGCTCTGATAAGACTCTCTCTCTCTCTCCAGTGGCTCCATCAGCAGTCTTGGAGCCGTCCCAGACTCTCAAAAGATCTAGGTCCCCTTCCTTGGTGCCGGTGAGATCTGTTCCACAGTCTCCCATTTTACAATCTGTGGCAGGTAGTCATCGGTCTTCTGCACACTCCTCTCGGTCATCCAGGAGCCTTTCGGATGATGAAGTGGAGAGGGTTGTGAAGAGGCTGCTCAAGACACTTGTATTTGCAAAATTGTTGTCAAGCCCAGCCCAAAAGGAAGTGGTGCCGTCTGCCCAACCAGTCTTTTCATCAATTCCTCCTCCGACTGTATCCAGTTCGGAGCCGAAGTGCTTGGAAGTCGTGGTGGTGGAACCATCCGTTCCGACAACCCTAGGTTTCTCAGTACTGACCACCGCTCCAAACTCCTCGATACCTCGGTCTGTCGAGGGATCTTGGGGCCGATGCTCTCTTGTCGGCTCCGGGGGGGGTGGTGTCATCAGACCCTTGTTTAACACCCCCCTCCTTGGTGCTTCGGCGAAGGTGAGCTCGGCTCCTACATCAGCCTCAGAGCCATCGCCCTCTGTTCGGGGGTGGTCTCCAGGTTCTTTGGAGCTGGAGTCTCTCTCCGTCTGCTACCGCGGTGCCTTCGAGGTGAGGAGTGTGCTGTCTGCTGAGACTGCTCCACCCTTGGCTTCAGTGGTTCCTTCTGTACCGGTGTCTGCCTCAGAAACTCCCCTTCACCCCAAGTGTAGGGAACCTATGCCCCAGGGTGCCCCATTGGGTGACCCCACCTCTTCCGTAACCTTCCCTGAGCATGCCTCAGAGGAGGTTCCTCAGAAGAAAAAGTGCAGGAGGAAGCATTTGAACTCCCCTGAGTCCGTCACCTTAGACACAGACTTGGAGGAGTCAGAAGGATCCCCACGGTCCCCCTCTGAGGAGGTTTCTTTTTCAGATATCCTGGAAATCCTTAGACAGAGGGGAAACCGGAAGTCCCTTGCCCCTTCTGAGGACGGGTCTGTGTACCTGGATGCTTTTGGTTCCCAACCCTCCACCTTTTTACCCACTTTTAGCTGTAATGAGTCGAAAGGCGTGGAGCTCTCCAGAAACCATGGAACCAGTTCCGTGGAGGCCCAATAAATTTATAATTGCCCCTGAAGATAAACCATTTCTTTCAAAAGGAGTGCCTGTTGATGCTATGGTGGTGGCAGCAGCCACCAAGAATGAACTTGCAGAAACTTCTTCTTCTGTCCATCTGCCTAACAAGGAGTCCCGGATGATGGACAGGTGTGGAAAGTGTATGTTTTCATCAGTGGCCTTTACACTCAGGTCACTGAACTATTATCACACTTTACAAGACTTCAGAGAGATCTCCTTAAGGAGTTAGGAGATGCCCCTCAGGAACCTACATCTGAGGGAGCAGCGAACAAGACAGCTAACCAGCTTGTGACCTTGACCCCAGTTGTTAATTCCTCCTTGCGCCTGATTTCTTGCGCGGCAGATGGAGAGAGTAGGGCTGCAGGCATAGGAGTTGCTCTGCGGAGATGCTCCTGGATGCGCCTATGTCAATTTGAGGAGCCCTTCAAGTCCTCCTTTACAAACTCCCCCTTTGATGGCTCTTCTTTGTTTGGGCCTCAAGTAAAAGAGACTCTTACCAGGTGTGAACGTAATGGCAAAACTCTCTCTGCTGTGGGAGTATGTTTTTCCACTCCTTCCAGACCTTACCCCAAAGGTCAGAAGAGTGGTAAGATGTGGTTCCGGAAATCCCAGGGAGCTTCACCTGACACACGTGGAGAAAATTCCCCCAGGGGCAGAGAGGGAAATAATGGGAGACGCCGGTTTCGTGGCGGGGGGGTCCGCAGCAGGGCGACAGTGATACTTTCTCTGCGAGGCCCTTCCAGCAACCCCCTGATAGGTTGCCCAGCTGTCCACTGCTGGAGGCAGTTGGGGGCAGATTATCACTGTACCCAAAAGCCTGGCAGACAATAACAGAAGATGCATGGGTACAGTCTATAATATCCAGGGGTTACAAAATTCCCTTCTCCCAAACACCTCCCAAAAGAGCACAACAATCGATTCCAGATGTTCCACCCAGTCTTCAGGATCAGGCAAACCTAGAAGTACAAAGATTGCTACAAAAAAGAGCCATCCAGGAAGTCCCAGCAGACCAAATCAAATCCGGAACTTACTCAAGGTTCTTTTTAGTTCCAAAAAAGACAGAGGACTGAAGGCCCATTTTGGATTTCAGCAGACTAAACAAATAAGTAAAGAAAACCAAGTTTCGGATGGTGACACTGCAGTCCATTCTCCCCTTTTTGGGTCAGGACAATTAGATGTGCTCTTTCGATCTCCAGATGCGTACTACCATATAAAAATGGACAGGCGATCCAGGAGATATCTACGCTTCTGGCTGGGAGCCAGTCATTATCAGTTCAGAGCTCTGCCCTTTGGTCTCACCACAGCCCCCATGGTGTTCACCAAATACATGGCAGTAGTTACGGCTCACCTGAGGTGTCTAGTATTCCAGGTGTTTCCGTAGCTAGACTGGCTCCTTACTGCCACCACCGAGCATCACCTGATACAAGCACGGGACCACACAATTCACACTTATGCACAACTAGGCATCACCATAAATTCCGAAAAATCTGCTTTGTCAGTGTATTACATTTATAGGTGCAGAATTAAATACAGGAGACATGATAGCGAGGCTTCCTGAAGAAAGGGTGTCTACCATTCGTCAACAAGTCTCAGTACTCATGACAAAAAAAGAGAATTCAGGCAAGGTACGTACTGAAGGTCTTGGGATTACTCTGGTCCCTATGACGCGCTTCCATATGAGAATTCTGCAGTGGCTCCTTTTCACTCAGTGGTCATTCCAGGATCTACTGATGTCGCACCTGATTTCAATAACAGAGTCCTGCAGGAGGGATCTGCAGTGGTGGGCTCTACTCCCCCCAGTTCAACCTAGACAGACCGTTCCTGAACCCCCCCCCCCCTTGCCGGTAGCCACAGTGACCACGGGCGCTTCCCAGATGGGGGGACATTATCTGGGACAAACTATTCAAGGGACTTGGCAACCACACTAGTACCATTTGCACATCAATGTCCTGGAGATGAGGGCGATGCTCTTGGTGTTGCAAGCACTTCGACTCTTCCTTCAGGGACTATAGCAATACAGACGGACAATATGTCAGTGGTGTGGTACATCAACAAACAGGGCGGAACCAGGTCTTACCCCTTGTGTCGGGAGACTCTAAGAGTATGGCAATAGGCGATGTCTTCCCAACGTTTTCTGATCGGGACACACATCCCGGGGAAATACAGGGTGATAGTGGACAAGGTCAGCAGGACAATACTTATGCCTCACGAGTGGTCCCTGAAACAGGAAATTGCAGATCTGATTTTTCGCAGATGGGGCCAGTCATGCTGCAATCTCTTTGCCACTCCCTTAAACAACAAATGCAGCAGCTACTTCACCCTAGTCCCACCACCAGGACAGTCACCCAGGGATGCACTTGTTCACGATTGGCCCCCGGGACTGCTTTATGCCCCCCCCCATTTCCTTTAATTCCCAAAGTTCTTCAGAAAGCAAAATTGTTGGGTTGCAAATTGATCCTTATTGCCCCTTACTGGCCTCCTCAGATATGGTTTCTGTTCCTTTGGCATCACCTGCAAGAGGAGCCTTGAATTCTGGACCCAGTTCCAGATGTCCTGACACATCACTCCGGTGCTCCCCACCCCTCCATACAAACTGTCAAGCTCACAGCTTGGTTTCTCCACTTCCAGTCCTAGTCAGGCTTCCAGAAATCTCCCCTGCGGTTCAACACATTTGTTTTTTTTCTCACAAACCCACAACAAGGAAACTTTTTGCTAGTAAATGGAAGAAGTTCTCTTATTGGGCAAAAAAGAAAGATATTGGTCCTTTTACTGCACCTATTTCTAAGATTCTTGATTGTTTTGGCTGAATCCTTTGAACAATGAGCAGCTACAATTTGGGTGCAACTGGCTGCCACATCCAGTTTTCACGTAGGACACTTAGATTCTAATGTCATGTCACATAAACTGTGCAAGGCCTTGTCACGATGTACTGCCCTATTAAGACCCCCAATAAGAGAACCTCCCCCTCCGTGGGATTTAAATTTAGTTTTAGCAGCTCTAATTCTTCCACCCTTTGAGCCAGCTTCTTCTTGCCCTCTAAATTGTTGTAGTGGAAAACCCTTTTCTAGATTGCCATTATATCAGCCAGGCGGTTTTCAGAGTTACAGGCACTTTCCATTCGCTCTCCTTATTTAATTTTCCACAAATAAAGAGCCTCTCTTAGAACTAATCCTTCCTTTTTGCCCAAAGTATGTTCAGAGTACAATTTGAATCAGTCCATCGAACTTCCTGTTTTCTTCCCCAGCTATTGCAACAAGGCAGAGTATAAGCTTAATCAGTTGGATGTTCATAGGCAGCTTCATTTTTATTTGCATAGAAGTGAGGACATTAGAAAATCAGACCAATCATTTATATCCTTTTCAGAAAAGAAGCAAGGTTCTCAGGTTTCAAAAGTAACCTTGTCAAAGTGGCTTCAAACACCATCACATGTATTTGAGTCGCGAAACATGAAAATCCCAGGAAAGATTAGAGGACACTTGACTAGGTCTTTGGCTACCTCTGTTGCCTTTCAAGCTAGACTACCCCTAGATTCTGTCTGTGCAGCAGCAACATAGGCTAACCCCCATACCGCCATTACTCATTACACAGTGGACGTGGCCTCCCGGAACAGGGCATCCTTTGGTTCCATGGTCCTGAAGAGTTTTTTCCACTGAGCCACCCAGGATTTAGGTGATGGGGACACTGTCCCAAACAGAAAGAAGGAAGGCGAGATAGGGACAACATAACATAAAGAAGTTATGTTCTTAACCATAACGCTCCATGTTTGTTGTCCCTCATCTTGCCTTCCTTCTTGTGTCCCTCCCTCCATCCCCCTTCCTGGATTTTCGAGAGAATTTCCCTTTTTTTTTTGGCTACACTGGCTGAGTTTCTGCTGTCACTCCAGCTGCTTAGATTTAGTCTTTGTCTCATCCCTTGTTATGTCTCCTTCCTGTTACAAGGGGATTATCTGCTATGGTAACTTTTGGTAAATTGATTATTGTTTTACCTGCTTTGTCTAGTGGCTGGTTATCACAAACGAGACTGTGAGATGAAGGACAACAAACATGGAACGTTATGGTAAGAACATAACTTCTTTTTTTAAACTTCTCTAATGACTTTCTAATAATCTTTGTCATAACCAGTATTCAAGAACATAGTTACTGTTTTACTCATTTTGATTTCCAACTCCCTATTGTCATTGCACAACCTATATACATGCAGAGTGCTTCTAATAAATGGGGAAGGGTGGCAACTTGAATCATGCAGAAAAAGCTTGATATTATCAAATCTTCGATGAATCCTAGTTGTTTTTCCTTTTTTTATTTTTCCAAGTCTTTTGGGTTTCTAATACCATGACGGGAATGGACCCCATTCCTAAGACAAAGTACGATTAAAGTTCATGAAATTAGTGTTGTTTCACTCAAGACCCATTACTCCTACTACTGTTGGAAATATTTTGGTTCTTTCTTCCACATTGTTCTCATTTCTGTTTGTAGATCCTGATATTTTATAACTTTGTCTCTCTCTGTGCAGGACACTGTAGTCATTGGGTATGGTGATTTCAATAATCAGTATTACTCTCGTCTTCTTTTCCTGGACCACTGTATCCGGTTTTCTAGCATCTATCTTTTGAATTGCTGGTAATGGATGATCCCATGTGATATAGACTTCATCATTTTCTATAATGCTTTTTGGCTCATGTTTCCAGTGTTTTTCAGCCACTTCAAAACCATGTTTGTACAACTCCCAGTGCAACAGTCTCGCCACATTATTGTGCCTTTCAGTATACAGTCCTTCTGCCATTAGTATGCCACAACCAGCAATGAGGTGTGCAACTGTTTCCAGTTCATTTTTACAAAACCTACATTTGTCTGTTTCTCCCACATGTTCAATGGACTTTGTAAACCAGCGTGTACGTTAACCCACTATCTTGAGCTGCCAGTATTAACCTTTCATCTCTTGGTTTGAATTCACCTCTCCTTAACCGTTCCTACGTTCGTTCCTGATCAACATGAGGTTCTTCCAGAAGTTTTCTATGCTTGCAACTATATTTATGCATTTTCCACATTTCTTGCCTTTTTCCTTCTGGAAGACCCTGCAGATGTACATCCAAAAATGCTACCAAATCTCCAAATTGAAGACCATCAAACTTAAGATGGAATCTGTTATTACTTAGATCCTCTGCAAAAGACTGCATCAATTCAAAACCACCCGTACATATAAAAATCAGGTCATCTATGAATCTATAATATTTTACTGCAATTTTTGTAAAAAATGCATGTCCATACAAATATTCTACTTCAAAAAGGCCCATAAATAAGTTAGCATACATGGGGGCGAAAGATTCATTTGTAATTTTTTTTTTTTATATAGGGGAAAGCAAGAGGTCCTTTAACATCAGAATACAAGAACACATAAGCGATATAAAAAATATGAAGGAAAATAGCCCTCTGGCTATGCATTTTAAGTTGCGTCATGGCAGCAATTTTGATGTTTTATGAGGTACCATTTTGGAGTAAGTAATACCGGGAATTGGGTGTTTTGATATTAAAAAAAGATTGCTTTATAAGGAATCTGTTCTTATCTCCAAGTATGATACACTGACTCCTAGGGGGTTAAATCTAGAATGCAACTGGAAAATTTTAATGTAATTAATTGAGTAATTGATAAATTATGTAATTTGATTGTTTTATAGGTTTGTATGGTATACAAGATGCTGTTTGTTTGTACTCCTTGAAGGAAGTGTTGGCCGAAGCAGTAGAGTTGTTTGAATAAATTTTTCACTGGCGTACTCTTATATACTTCTTGCTCCACAATTGGGAAGTACTGTCGTTCTTGCCAAGTGTCAATTACCAATCCCCAACCAGGGATTCGGTTCCCCTTGGGATATTGCTATCATGCTTGTCAAAAGCTCCATTCGAACCTGCTTCTTTCTACTGTGGATATTTTTTTTTGCTTGGAAGACTGTCTCTGGTATGCAAGGAGGATTTCAGAGTTGCAAGCCTTATTATTGTAAATGTCTTGATTTTTTTCATAAAGATTATCAAATGAACACTCTTACCAGTGTTTTTCCCAAAGTTCTGTATCAAAGGGGAATATGCACTACATTTGCTAGACATTCATTGTTAACTCAGATTTTATTTACACAGAACAAAGAATATCAAAAAGTCTGATCAGCTCTTCCCTGCTTTTTTGAAAGCTGAATTGGGTCAAGGGGATTCTAAAGTAACACTATCCATGTGGTCTTCTGACTGTATTGCCTTTGTTTTCTGAAAAAATTTTGGACTGACCTTACATTTCAAACCAAAGGTACATTCAACCATAGCATTGGCTTCCTCCACTGCTTCTGTGGTCAGGGATCGATTTGTTGCAGCTAACTGGTCTGCTGGTCATACCCTTGTGTCTCATTACAGGTTGGATTAACAATCCATATCTCGTATGTCCTTTAGCTGCACCATTCTCAGGAATATCCTTCCTTGATACCAACTAGGGTTTATGGGTAGCTTGGGAATCTGACCCAGCTGTTGAACTGGATGAAAAAGACAACATCAGATATGAAAGTTATGTTCTGCAGTAATGCTTGGTCCGTGTTGTCTGGTTTAGCTTTCTTCCTCCATCCCTTTCCTAAATTGTCTTTCTGACTCTCAGGCAGATGGTTAAACCAGACATATAGGGCCTTGTCTCCTGGGCAACTTTTCTCACCTTTTTTTAATATCTGATATGTCAGGTAAGGTGGTCAGCTGAGCCTGTTTTTATGTCCCTTAGCAGACATTTATAAATGTAAACATGCAAACTCTGAGGTAATCTGGGGACCAGAGGGGAATTATGGGTAGGGGAAAGGAGTCTGAGCCCTGGATCCAGACTCTTGAAAAGCACTGAGGTCAGATCAATAACCCAACTGAATTGGAAGAAACAAGACAGCATGGATATAACATAATGGTAAGTACATAACTTTTGTATATATTGAGTTGAAAGAAGAGCATAGTAAAGTAAGCTAGATGGGGTGTGTTGCGAAAGAAATTTTAATAGAGAGGTAAGAGAAAAGGCATGGGAGGGTGGCTAAGGTTCATGGGTAAGGAAAAGGAGCTCAGAAGAGGGGTTAGAGTTGCATGGGTGGATATTTATGGCATTTTGAGGATGAGGTTTAGTGGGTATAAGGAAAATTAGTTATTACACTAGTAAATGACATGAACATGATCATGTGCCATCAGATGTTTTAAGGTCTCTCTTAAAGGTTGAGGTTGTGGGTCTGTTTTAGGTTGAGTGGGGAGGGTGAGTAATAGTATTTAGGTGCAGATTTAACATTTTGTGACTAGTTATAGGGGGTTATTTGTGGATCATGCCAGGTTAAAACCTCTTTCTTGCAGCCCTGTATTTGTCTCTATATAGTCCAACAGGGACCCACATGTCTTGAAAATCTCAGACCACATTTGGTCAATCTTCCTGTCTAGGGTGACTGGAAATTGTTCTCCTTCAGCTGCTATTGCCACCAGCTTTTCCAAGCTCTTGTCCACTGTACGGCTTTGTTTGTTCTTGAGTTTCCATAGTTTCCCTCCATTTTATTTCACTTCTTTTCCTGGTTGACTTTCTTGACTTCATAGACTCTTCAGATGCTAATTTCTCTTTATACCTTATAGTAGTTTGCAGGCTTTTGCTAATTTAAACTATTCACTATCCAGAGCTCTGTTTTCAACTTCGTACATTACTGCCACTGTCTTGGAAGTCCCCCCAGGATTAATAATTCTTGCGTTTCCTTGTAGACATGTTGACACCTCAGAGTGGAAATCATGCCTTGGTATGCCCAGGGAAAGATTCTACATTAGATTTAACAGGAAAATATGTGGAGAAGAGTGGTTATTGTGTCCTTTTTCCAAGAGTGGAGGGAACATTTTGATGGTTTGCAGCACATTGCTGCTGTTGGTGTGCTGGCCTGTGCAAATGTTTCTGATTCCTACATGCATAAAGTTTGTTTGTGTGGAGGTATGCAGCATGGTTACTCAGCAGCAAGACATTTTTAAGGGATCTGAAGTACACAGAATGGGGAATTGCATACATTTATGTTTTAACGTTTTGAAATTCTACATTTTAGGTAGAAAAGGGTAATAGTCTACAATTAGATTATGTAATGGTGTTAACATTTAAAACTGAGCTTGTTTTCAGCAAATACTGTGAAGTAATACTTATTTTACTTGATTTTTCCTAGGTTTTTCTTGAAAGTTTCAGAATTATTTGATAGAACAAGGGTAGGTGTTGCATGTTTTATCAGTTTTTGGCAGAAATATGTTGCTTACTTCTTGCTTCCTTCCTTTAGCTTACACTGCCAAAGGAAGCTAGTTACTAATTTATGTGGGAATTGAAAAGCTTGCTTTAATAACATTGGAAAAGCTTATTTAAGTATACTTTCAGACCCCCCCCCTTTAAATGGGATGTGTTCACATACAAAGTTAAAACACTGTCTTCTAGTTGTGGAGATGTTCTTCGTGTTTCACTGTTGCAGTCATTACATTTGGGTAATCTGCTGGCAGGTTGCCCTCAGCCGGCCTGAATTCCAAAATCTTGGGTTCTGCATTGGTTGCTGTCTCCTCTTCCATGATATCAGGTCGTCAGGGGTATAAAACAAGCAGCCGACGCCATTTTCTTTAGTCTTTCTTGCCGCGAGGTGCCCGAAGCAGAAGCATTTCGCAAGTGCCGGTCGGCTGACTACTGAAAAGAAATCAAAACTAGTACCCTCTCAAAAGATAACATTCCTGGGTGAAAGCTTGAATACAACTGCCCAGATGGCTTACCTCACGCCAGACAAACAAAGGCAACTGATTACTTACTTCAAAACTGATGGCAACAAAAAAACAGTTATCTGCAAGACAAACTCTGCAGGCTTTGGGCTTCATGGCATCTTGCATCCTACTGATTCCATATGCAAGACTGCATATGAGGAAACTTCAGTGGTACCTAAAAAGTTTATGGAGTCAACATTGTCACAGTCTGGAAACAATGATTCCTGTCATTCCCTGCATACAGCAGGAGTTTCTATGGTGAGCAAAGGCATGTCATCAAAACATGGGACAGGCCTTCACTTTACCCCCTGCCAGCCAAACCTAACAACAGATGCATCAGATTATGCCTGGGGGGCCCACATGGCAGGAAGATGCATTCAGGGCATATGGACCCCAAAACAAATGCATCTACATATCAACCAAAAAGAGATGTTAGCTGTTCAAAATGCCCTGACAGCCTTCAAGGACTTACTTTATCCAGGACAACTACTGATAAAGACGGACAACACCATGGTTATGTGGTATATAAACAAGCAGGGGGGCACACACTCATACCCTCTTTGCAGATTAGCCATGGCACTGTGGGACACAGCTTTGACTTGCCAAATACCTCTTCAAGCTCAATTCCTGCCAGGAAAACAAAATACTCTAGCAGACGATTTAAGCAGAAACCTTATGGACCCTCACGTGTGGAGACTAGATCCACAAGTCTTCAGCATGATAACAAAGAAGTGGGGGAGCCCGGACATAGATCTATTTGCTTCTCCTCATAATTATCAATTGAAAAGATGCTGCACAAGGACTTATCACAGTCAAGCATGGAAAGTGGATGCCCTATCCTTCAGTTGGAAAAACCTATCAGTTTACGCTTTTCCTCCTCTGCCTCTTCTTCCCAAGGTCCTACTAAAAGTCAGACAAGAGAAGCCAAAGATGATACTAATTGCCCCGGACTGGCCCCGCCAATACTGGTACCCAGTACTAAGGAACTTGTCTCAAAACCCAGCTTGGACCTTACCTCAAATACCTCAGCTACTGTCCCAGCAAAACAATCAGAGCCTGCACAATCATCTCCAGACACTGAACCTGGCAGCATGGGTGATCATGTCAACACCTCTCAGTAAAGCTGTGATGGATGTAATTTTGGAAGCCAGAAGGCCTAGTACGAGAAAATCTTATGCTGATAAATGGAAGAGATTCTGTGCTTGGAATCAAGCACAAGGAACTGATACAGCAGAACCAAATATTCTTCAGATATTACAATACTTGACTGAGATGCTTGACAACGGCCTATCTTTATCATCAATTAAAATCCATGCCTCTGCCATTTCGGCTCATTACAATACAGAGCTACCAATCTTTTCTCATCCTTTACTAAAGCAGTATCTTAGATGAGCCAAAAATTTAAGGCCTCCTAGATCATCACCAATACCTGCATGGGACCTCAGTTATGTGTTGGAAAAGATCACCCTGCCTCCATTTGAACCAGCTGCTACTGCTGATATAAAGTTCTTATCATGGAAAACAGCTCTGCTACTAGCAATTACTTCAGCAAGAAGAGTCTCAGAGCTACAGGCCCCTCATGGCTGTGGAGCCTTTTATTATATTTTACCCAGACGGGGGTGTCTGAGGACAAATCCTTCATTTATGCCTAAGATGGTTTCCATTGTGGCTCTTAACCAAACTATTCATCTGTCAACCTTTTATCCAAATCCGCAGAACAAGGGGGAGAGAATTCTACATTCCTTGGACATACACAGACAGCTAAGATTCTACTTGAGCAGGACTAAAGCTCTAAGAAAAACTGAGTAATTACTAGTGACATATGCTGCAGGATCAGAAGGAAAGGCTATTTCAAAGCAGACTATTTCAAAGTGGATAAGCCACTGCATTCGTTTCTGCTACTTACACCATGGCAAACCTGTGCCCAAAGGCATTGGGTCTCATCCCACCAGAGTTGCAGCTACTTCAGCAGCCTTTCTCAGAGGAGTACCAACCAAAGACATTCTAGAGGCTTCCACTTGGAGTTCTGTTCATATCTTTACAAAGCATTATCATTTGCTTCTCTACTCTAAGTCCAGGGCAGGCTTTGCCACTGCAGTTCTGCAGGGCCTTATAGCCGCACCTAATGCTGTTTAGCTCCAGCCTCCCATCCATAGCTTTGGATTCTACCCAAATGTAATGACTGCAACAGTGAATACACTCGAACATCTACATTTATGGTAAGTGTACACAGCTGTACTTTATCAACATCAGTAATAATAAAAAAAAAAAAAAAAATGGAAAACTTTTATATTTGAATTTTTTTAGTTTTTTTCCTCTAAACAGTCCCACTGCATACCTTTTAAGGTTTAAAGGGTGTGAACTGACATGGGTATAATCTTGTCTTTGGTTTGATCCCATGCAGTCTTCAGTTGTATACGGTTAACCAAACAGTGCTTCAGGTATGTCCTTGGTGCCTTCTTGGCTTACCTGTTTCATAAATAACGTATCACAGTATTTGATAAATAAACCACCCCTGAACTCCTTTACAGCCAGTAGATGGAAAGGCGAAAGACTTACACCTCAGAACCCTGCACACATCCTTTTGAATCTAGAGCCTTTTCTGAAAAATAGATTTTAAAGGAAGTATAAGCTAAAGTTTGACAGCAGTGATCAGAAAAAAACTTGTTTTCCTTAAACATGAAATCTCTATCACATTGCAAACATTCCCCGTGTTTTTCATTGAATTTTCGCAAAATACTTCAGTGTATTGCGAGCCATTCAGATTAGACACATGGTATATATATTAAGCAAATGAATCTGGAAACATAACACAATGGAATAGTAGTAAACATCATAGACATTACACGGCAAGTGAGTCTTGTGATCTGTTGTTGGTGCACGGTGACTTCAGCAGAAACTCTAAAAATAAGTGCTTCTGTAAAGTGGGTAAAGTTACTATGCACCCCCTCATGACTCTAGAAATAATGACTCTCAAGTTGAAGTAACCTTGGTTAAGGAGAAACTTCTTCCTCCACAGTTCAGCAGTTATTTTCAGTGGATGCATTTTGACTAATTATCTGAGTCCATTTAAAAATGATCAGGTATTCTCATTTCAGGTGAACTGTGTGATCTGCACATAGTATCACTTTTTCCAATTTTGTTTTTGGCTTGCAGACATGAGCAAGCACAGATGCACTGCTTCTGTCACAGAGATGTTTCAGCAAGTTAATATGCAAATCAACAAACAGTGCAGTTCAAAAAATTACCTTAAACTAGGATTTGTTTTATAAAGTCATACCTTTTCTATTAGATGATCTACACAAGTCCATAACTTAAATTTGTGTCCTCCTTAATGTATTGTATCCATCATTAATTTTGACTAATCTACAGTCTTCTCAGCTAGCCAAACTGCAATCTTATTACAAGACTGCTCCAAAGTTTGCAAGTAACTATATTAACTGATCATGTCACAGTCTTACACTTCTGTCCCTTAACTTGAGTGGTACTACTTAATCTGTAGGCTTCATGCACTTTAAGACTACTAAAAACAGCATCTGCAGTACAGGCAGATGTTCTGCCACTGCATGTTATTGAAGAGTTGGAGTTTTTGTGTATATGGAGTTCATAGATTTACATCGAGGAGCTTTATATGATTGTTAGAGGGCATTGAGGGTGTCCTACATTTTTATTTAGTATGATATGGATCTCAGTGGGTTCTGTTTCTAGTGGGCATCTGCTTGAAGGTAGTATTGCCCTTTACAAATATGGAGAAGCCACAGCAGTTGCTTTCAGTCTGAAAGTATGGTAGGTGCAGAACCCATTTAGGAGAGGGTGCTTTCTGACCATTTAAACCAAATTTCAGTAATTGCACCAGCATGGATGTACTTCATATACATAAAGCCTCGAGGTCTGGGTTTTTGTTGTTGAGACCTGTGGCATTCAGCAGGGCTACTTTGGATTTGATATGGTAGTTGCATTGGGATATCAGTCAGCTGGACTCTGACTAAATAAAGCACTGTGGGAGCAGCAAAGGCTTTTTAGCCGCCATGCTGAAGCCCAAGAACAAAGCAGTAAGACCTTCCTTGGAAAAGCAAATAGAACTGTTGAGTATATTGTCCTATGCTGACATATACTAGATCCCTAGGAATGACGCCAATTATTTAGCTGGTTGTTGAAGCCAGTTATCTTTTCTTTGTACCCATGCATCATTTTTGGAAAACGAAGGATTCCACTCAGGCGCAGAGTCTTGCTTACATTTCTGACATTAGAGCTCTGACATGATGTTCTTAGTGTTTCACTGTTGCAGTCATTACATTTGGGTTATCTGCTTGCAGTAGCCCTCAGTTGGCCTGTTTAACAAAGTCTTGGGTCCTGCGTTGGTTCCTGTCCCTTCTTCCATGATGTCAGGTTGTCAGGGGTATAAAAGATGCAGCCGACGCCATTACATCAGTGTTTCTTGCCGCGCGGTGACCGAAGCAGAAGCAGTTTGCAAGTGCCGGTTGGCCGACTCCTAAAATTTTAGTTTTCAAGTTTCAGAACCGAAGTCTTCAACTAAAGCTAAGTACCCCGTTGGGGAAACTTTTTCTTGCTCCTTACCGATGTCAGTAAAAGTTAATTGCATTACTTGTGGAAAGCAAATACCTCACAAAGATTTTCATTCATACTGTATTCCTTGCCTAGGCCCTGACCACGACGTACCTTGCTGTTGGATGTTAAGTTGTCAATCTCGCCTTCATTCTTGCTGGATGGATTCGGAGCCGATCCTCGGCTCAGACTCGGCACTTGCTAAGCTCAAGAGCTAATTTTACCAACTCGAGGCAACCCTATATCCCATGATGCAAGGCGGAGATTACTCAGATCTCGTTTGCCGCTTCGCTAACGAGGTGCCTTCTTTTACCAGCTCTAGGTAAGTGAACTTTTCAGAGACTTTTGTCTACCCCCTTTAACTTTTTACATATAAATATTATTTTTTGTTAATTACCGACTCGCGTTAACCCTATTCCTGTCAGTGTTCCCTTCTTTTAAGTAAATATTCCCTTACCCCTAGTTAGGCCTTAGGCCTTCCCCTCCCTAAATTTTTTCCTGTCAGGGAATTTTTTGTGTGTGACTGTCTGTTATCCCTGTTAGTTTAATTTAATTTAATTAAATTGTTGGACTGAGTGTGTTTTGTGTGTGAGTGTGTTTCCAGTGTTTCATTGACACAGTTATGTCGAAGGACACTAAGGTCTCAGGCTTCAAGAAGTGTGACTTGTGCTCTCAGAAGATGTCTCTGACAGACGGTCACACTTCTTGTGTTTATTGCCTGGGACCTTCGCACCTGCAGGACTCTTGTGCTATCTGTCATGCTTTCAGCCCAAGAGTCATGCAGGAACGAAAAAATAAGCTCATTTTAAGAGGCTTATTAAAACCCGAGAGCTCCACGACTAAGTCGGCGCCGGGGAAGCCCTCGAAACCTGTTAAGCCTTCGGCTCAGGCTTCCAAGCCGTCGGCTTCAGGTTCTTCATCACCAGGTTCGAGATTGGCTCCGGCTGGAGACGATCTTTCTATACCAGTATCAGTATCGGCTCCATCCGGCGCCGATACTGTCAAGTCTAGACACTCTGTGTCGGCTCCAGTTGGAGCCGACGTATCTTCGGCTC
This sequence comes from Protopterus annectens, assembly GCF_019279795.1. NCBI lineage: Eukaryota > Metazoa > Chordata > Ceratodontiformes > Protopteridae > Protopterus > Protopterus annectens. The sequence goes on from NC_056737.1 coordinate 334,284,527, forward strand.
CGATGTCTCCATTGATCTCAAAAAAGAGATCTCGATCCCCTTCTGTGGAATCTATTCATTCGGCTCCGAGATCACCCTTGCTCTCAGAGCGGAGCCATCGGAGCCGATCTTCTCGGTCATCCAGGCTATCTGATCACGACCTTGAGAGAGTGGTGAGTAGACTATTAGTCTCAGGCATTGGCCCAAATACTCCATAGACCATCTCAACAGACAGTAGGTATATCACATCCACCAAACATTCCTCCTTCGACTCTCTTACAGAGCTCGGTGCCGGAGCTCCTCAGAACCGGTACCGTTGTGACTTCAGAGCCGATACCACCCCTTTCGGCTCCGTTGTCCTCGGCTCCGATTTCCTCCTTGAGACCTTCATTGGAGGGATCCGGGCGTCTAGTCTCTCTCATCGGCTCCGAGGGGGCGAGTGGCATCGGACCCTTGTCTGACCCCGTTCTCCCTCTCGGAGCTTCGGCGTTGGTGAGCTCGGCCCCGACATCTGCCTCAGAGCCTTCCCTCTCGGTGAGGCCTGGGGTTCCTATCTCTTCGGAGCGGGAACCTTTTGGTCTCTCTGATGGGGGAGCCTTCGAGGTGATGAGTGTACTAGCCCCTGGGCTTAGTCAACGGACAGTTCCATCAGCTCCTCCCACTACAGTGCCTGCTGACGTCTCTTCCCACTCTCTTGCTCCTGGACCCAGAGATCCAACGCCTCAGGTTTCCCCATTGGGAATATCTTCCTCTTCCGAGGCTTCTCCTGATCCGTCAGGAGAACCCCCCGTAAGAGGACATGTTAGAGGAAACATTTAGACTCCCCTGAGTCTACTACATCAGATACTGACTTGGATGAGTCGGAGGGGTCCCCAAGGTCCTCCTCTGAGGATGTCTCATTTTCAGACATCCTTGAAATCCTTAAACAGAGGGGGAACTGGCCCTCCCTTAATCCCTCCGAGGACGAGTCAGTACACCTGGAGGCTTTCGGATCTCGACCCTCCACCTCCTGGGTGTCTCCGCCTTTCGACCGTCTCATGTAAGTAGTGGCTCGAAAGGCGTGGATGGCTCCGGATTCGGTGGAACCTACCCCCAGGAGACCTTCAAAATTTATTACAGCCCCACAAGATAGACCGTACTTAACAAAAGGTGTCCCAGTTGATGCCATGGTGGTGGCTGCTGCCACCAAGAAGGAATTAGCTGATCCTTCAGTACCTGTTCATCCTCCTAATAAGGATTCTAGGACTATGGACAGGTACGGTAAGCGGATTTTTTCTTCAGCGACTTTTGCCATGAGATCGCTGAACTACTTATGCCACTTCACCTGCCTTCAAAGAGATGTTCTTAAAGAGTTGGGAGAAGTTTTACAGGATCCGTCAGCTGCTGGGTCTCAGGATAAGATTAGCTCACAGCTAGGAATCCTTAACTCCATTGCTAACTCCTCCATGCGGCTCATTTCTTATGCAGCCGATGGAGCGAGTAGGGCCGCAGGCACAGGAGTGGCTTTAAGGCGTCAGTCCTGGATGCGGCTTTGTCATTTTGCAGACCCCTTCAAGGCGTCTTTCACAAACTCCCCTTTTGATGGCTCGACCTTGTTCGGTCCTCAAGTAAAAGACACTTTGACTAGATGCGAACAAGATGGCAAGATTCTTTCTGCCGTAGGAGTCCGTTTCTCCACCCCTTCTAGACTTTACCCCAAAGGACAGAAGGGAGGAAAAATGTGGTTCCGCAAATCTCAAGGAGTCACGCCTGACGCACGAAGTCAGTTTACCCCCAGAGGCAGAGGGGGTAACAATAATAGACGCTGCCCTAGGGGCAGAGGTGGTCCGCAGAATCAGGGTCCAGCATCCCTGAGATGTTGCCCGATTGTCCGCCTTCGGAGGCAGTCGGGGGAAAATTATCGCTGTACCCAATAGCCTGGCTTTCCCTTTCTCAAGACAAATGGGTACAGTCAATTATATCCGAGGGTTACAAAATTCCCTTTATTCAAACCCCAATTCAACAAAAGGGAACCCTTCCAGACGTTCCACCCGGCCTAAGAGAACTAGCAGTACTAGAAATATCAAAACTGCTAGTAAAAAGAGCCATCCAGCCAGTCCCAGCGGACCAAATAGGATCCGGAATCTACTCAAGGTTCTTTTTAGTTCCAAAAGACAGGGGACTGGAGACCAATATTAGATCTGAGCAAACTCAACAAGTTTGTAAAGAAATCAAGATTCCGGATGGTCACGCTTCAGTCCATTCTGCCCTTTCTGGGCAAGGACAATTGGATGTGCTCGATAGATCTTCAGGATGCGTACTATCACATAAAAATTCACAGACGCTCCAGAAGATTTCTCCGCTTTCGGCTGGGGACCAGTCACTTCCAATTCAGAGCCCTGCCCTTTGGACTCACCACAGCCCCAGAGTGTTCACCAAATGCATGGCAGTGGTTACGGCTCACCTGAGACGTCAAGGATTCCAGGTGTTTCCATATCTAGACGACTGGCTCCTCACTGCCACCACCAGGCATCAGCTTCTCCAAGCCAGAAATTACACCATTCACACTTGCAGAGGGCTAGGAATTTCTATAAATTTCGAAAAATCTGCCTTGTCGCCTTGTCAATATATTACTTTTATAGGCGCAAATTTGGACACCGTACAACTTTCTGCAAGGTTGACAGACCAAAGGATCTTGGACATTCAAAGACACGTCCAAGTGATTCTATTCAGCAGCAAAATTCAGGCCAGATTTACTCTGAAAGTACTGGGTCTTATGGCAGCCGCCATAACACTTCTTCACCTCGCCCGCTTTTACATGTGGCTGCTACAATGGATGCTATTCACCCAAATGGTCTTTTTAACAACTTCCCATGCGTCACGAGATCATAGTAACTCCAACTTGCAAAAGACATCTGACTTGGTGGATATCGTCCCCTCAAATCCATCAAGGCAGACCATTTGTTCCTCTTGCCCCGGTTGCCACGGTTACATCGGACGCCTCCCTGATCGGGTGGGGGGGCATTATCAGGGCAGAATGGTCCATGGCACTTGGCAACCTTTCGAGTACCATCTGCACATAAATGTTCTGGAGATGAGAGCAGTGCTTTTAACGTTGCAAGCCCTCAACGACTCTCTTCCCCTGGGAACTATTGCAGTCCAAACGGACTATATGTCCGTAGTGTGGTACATAAACAAACAGGGCGGAACCAAGTCCTATCCACTGTGTCGAGAGGCTCTCAGACTTTGGCAATGGGCAATCTCCTCTCACCGGTTTCTGATAGCAACGCACATCCCTGGGAAATCCAACATCATAGCGGACAGATTGAGCAGAGCTATTCTCATGCCTCACGAGTGGTCTCTCAAACAGTCAGTGACGGAAGAGATTTTTCAGAAGTGGGGCCTTCCTTGCTGCGACCTTTTCGCTACACCTCAAAACAGCAAATGCCCAGACTTCTTCTCTCTTCCCCCTTCCAGGCCATCCCCAGAGACGCTCTAACCCAAGATTGGCCCGGGGACTTCTTTATGCTTTTCCTCCTTTTCCGCTGATACCTCAGCTAATTCAGAAAGCAACCGCCTTGAGAGCCAAGTTGATTCTCATTGCCCCTTATTGGCCTCGACAGATTTGGTTTCCGTTCCTACATCATTACCTCTTGGTACAGCCATGGCATCTGGACCCGGTTCCAGATCTTCTGACCCACCAGTCGGGTCAACTGCACCAATCCATACCTTCTCTCAACCTCACTGCTTGGTTGCTCCACTGCCATCCTTAGCCAGGCTTCCTATGATTTCTAATCCTGTACGGGATATCATAGTAGCTTCCCTAAAATCTTCTACCAGAAAGATCTACACTAGTAAATGGCGACGTTTCTCTTTCTGGGCAAAAGCTAGGAACATAGACCCCTATACTGCTCCAATTCATTCGGTGTTGTACTTCCTAGCTGACATTTTTAATTCAGGATCCTCTTCTTCCACAGTGAAAGTTCAACTGGCAGCCATTTCAAATTTTCATATAGGCTTTTTGGACCACAACATTATGTCACATAAACTTTGCAAGGCATTCCTTTGAGGTATCTTTTTATTGAAACCTCCTGTTAGAGACCCCCCACCACAGTGGGATCTAAATTTCGTTTTAACATCCTTGATTCTTCCCCCGTTCGAACCTGCAGCTGCCTGTTCCTTGAAATTGCTTTCTTGGAAGACACTTTTTCTAGTTGCCATTACATCTGCCAGGAGAGTATCTGAGCTTCATGCTCTCTGTGTTTGCCCTCCCTATCTAATATTCCACAAAGATAGGGTATCCCTAAGAACTAATCCGTCTTTCTTACCAAAGGTGGCATCTCAGACTAACCTAAATCAGTCCATTGATCTTCCAGTATTTTTCCCGAATTATTCTGATAGAGCTGAACAAAAGTTACATTATCTCGATGTTCACCGTCAGCTGAGATATTATCTGGATAAGACAAAAAATTTTAGGAAATCTGATCAACTTTTTCTATCCTATGCAGAGAATAGGAAAGGCCTTCCAGTTTCTAAGGTAACTTATCTAGGTGGCTGTCTTCCATGATCACTTACATTTATCAGCTCAGAGGCAAAGAGTTGGTTTCTAACCCAAAAGCCCATTCTACCAGCGCTCTAGCTACATCTACAGCTTTTCAAGCTAGACTTCCAATAGACACTATTTGTGCAGCAGCCACATGGGTCTCTCCTCATACCTTTGTCTCACATTACAAATTAGATTTGGTCTCCAGAGACAGAGCAAATTTTGGTTCCACCGTTCTCAAGAGTCTGTTCCATTGAGCCACCCAGGATAGAGGTGCTAGGGACGCGGTCCCATCTAGCAAGAATGAAGGCGAGATTGACAACTTAACATTTAGAAGTTATGTACCTACCATAACGTTCCATGTTAGTTGTCTTCTCTCACCTTCTTTCTTGCGTCCCGCCCTCCTTCCCCCTAGCCTGGTCAGACCGAGAAGATTATACATCTTCTATTAAGAGGTTGTTACCTTTTTCTAGCTGTTCAACTCCTAGTGTCACTAGATTATGTGGATCCTTTCTAGAGGGTTATGATGTTATTTAGTATTTTTTATTTCTTCCTCCTAAGTTGGAAGAAAATACTGCTATTTCTTTAGCTACTAAACGAGATCTGAGTAATCTCCGCCTTGCATCATGGGATATAGGGTTGCCTCGAGCTGGTAAAATTAGCTCTCGAGCTTAGCAAGTGCCGAGTTGGAGCCGAGGATCGGCTCCGAACCCATCCAGCAAGAAAGAAGGCGAGAGAAGACAACTAACATGGAACGTTATGGTAGGTACATAACTTCTAATTTTGTGCCTTATTTAATCAGCGCCTATCCATCGTCTGTATATTTTCGCCTCTAAATCTTTCGGTTCTCGGTTCAGTTATCCAGAAATGTCGGTTAACCATCCGACTACCGGTATTCCGAAAAAACGCAGAGATAAAGATCGAGACAGGCTGCCTAGGTCCAAAGCTGCCGATGACGCTTCTCCTAAGCCAGTCGCCAGTTCGCCGGTACTCAGTGAAGCGCTTTCGCAGCCCCTGATACCCGCTACTTCTGATTCGCAGACCTCTTCTGAGACCCATTCGGAGTCCGGTATGCCGCGAGATGCTTCAACTGTGGAACTTGCGGATGTCTCTACCTTGGATGGGTTCGGAGCCGCTGTTCAGGCACCGACTTCTGAGGGTGTATTCAGGCTTACGGACTTGCATATTAAACTGACTCCTCCTTCATTTAGGCCTAAACCTCGAATCATGCCTAAGAAACCGACACCCAGGCCGCATGTTCAGACCTCTATGCCTAAAAAACAAATAAGAATGGCTGAAGATCTTATAACTCTAATCAGGGGAAGCCAACCACCCCCTTCTAAGAGATCTAGGACTGAAGTTGTTTATGAATTTTCTGACCAGGATTCTGAGTTTTCTGATTCTTCTGATTATCTGGATTTACCCTTATCTACTTATGAGGATTCTGATGCAGAGGACTCTATTCCCTCTGCTTCCCCTCCAGAGGATTTTTCCTTTGGTGAAACCTTACATACTCTAAGGGAGAATTTCCACTGGGAAAGCCAGGATTTTTCTGATTCAGAAAAGAGGCTTAGGGATTTCTTACTCCTGCCTCAGCATAGGCCTTTAGCTACACCTCCTGTACTAGACATTGTTGATGATGCCTTTTCGGAATCTGGTTTGGCCCCTGATTCTTTGCCTCCTGCTCCCAGAAAACCTGACAGATATTACAGGGTTCCTGATTCACACAAGTTCCTTTTTAAAAATCCTGTTGCGGATCCAGAGACTATTTCACAGGGACCCAAGGGCATTAAGGCTTCTACTGCTAAAAATCCTACCCCTTCTGATAGAGACTCCGGGGCGCTGGATAAATGAGGTAAGAAGGTTTACACTTCTGCAACCTTGGCCATTAGGGCTTTAACCTGCCAGTTTCATATGTTAAAGTATCAACAACATGTTATTGTATTGCTTAAACAGAAAATGATGTTGATTCCTGACTGCTGAAAACAAAAGAATTGCAGGATATAATGCATTCTGCTGAACAGGTTGGAAAACATACTTTGCAATGTGGATTTGATTCATTAGGGGCCTCTTGCCAGGGCTGCTGTTACTGGGTATGTGCTTAGAAGGCATGCTTGGCTTGAGGAACAATCTTTGCCCGATCATGTTAAAGCTAAACTGTTGGATGCTCCCTTAAATCAGGACCGCCTGTTTGGCAACAAAGCTGAGGAAGTTCTTAAAAAGATGGAAGATAAAGCTAAGTCTATACAAACTGTTCAGATTTCTTACAAGTTCAGCCTCCAAGATTTACTAGGCATTGGCCCTCTAAGAATTGGTCCTTTCCATCCCCTCCCAGGTCTTCTCAATCCAAACCCAGACACAGCAGAAACCCCAGGTTTCAGTCCCAGGGGATGCACAAGACTAAGCAGTGGGTGGGTTCCGCATTCAAATCTGGGAGTAGTAAGACTCCCCCCTGTGGAAAACTATCTCAATGACTTACTTTTAAAACTTCCAAGCACTTCCCAACTCAATGCTTCTTTAGGCGGAAAGATTGGTCTGCAGGCAAAACACTGGGAACTCATTACCCAGGACAAATGGGTTTTAAATATAGTGCCCCAAGGATACAGATTTCACTTCCACACGTTACCAACACCAAGCGGATTGACAGATCTAACCCAAATCAGCGGGCACTGGCCCAAAATCAAGCATGGGGACTATTCACTTGGTACCAGAAGAGGAAAAGGGGCAAGGTTTCTATTCAAGACATTTCCTTGTACCCAGAAAAAAATATTTTTGGCATCCTATCCTGGACTTTTCAACACCTTTCTGGTGATTCCAAAATTCAAGATGCTGACTCTTCACCAGCTGCTTCCTATGCTAGGCAAAGATGCCTGGTTGGCAACACTAGACTTAAAAAAAAAAAAAAAAAAAAAAACATACCTGCACATCCCTATCAGGGAGTTTTGCAGAAGATACCCAAGCTTCGAAGCAGGCTACATGCACTATCAGTTCTCTGCACTGCCCTTTGGCTTATCTACTGTGCCCAGGGTATTCACAAAGTGCGTAGCTCCAGTCATTGCATTTTGCAGGCAAAGAAATATTCAAATATACCCATACCTGGACGATTGTCTAATTTAGGCAGAAAGCCAGGACATACTTTTGAATCATCTGGCTTTTGTTCAGAGGGTGCTGACTTGTCTGGGGTATACCATAAACGAAAAGAAATGACACCTGGTACCCTGTCAACAAATTATATTCCTGGGAGCAAGCTTGATACAACTTCCCAGATGGCTTTCCTCACGCCAGAGAAACGGATTCATTTGACAACCTGCTTCAAACAAGTGGCCACAAAAACCCATCTATCTGCAAAGCAGATACTGCAAGCCTTGGGGTTCTTGGCCTCCTGCATTCTTCTAATTCCATATGCAAAGCTGCATATGAGGAAACTACAGTGGTATTTCAAAAGCCTATGGTGCCAACATTCTCAAGATCTAGAAGCAATGATTCCTATCATACCTTGCCTACGCCTAGAGTTCCTCTGGTGGGCAGAAGCCTGCCACCAAAACAAGGGACTACCATTCACACTACCCCCTGCCGCCCAAACCGTAACAACAGATACATCATACTGTGCATGAGGGGCTCACCTGGCAGGGAAATGCATTCAGGGCAAATGGAAACCAAGTCAAATGCACCTGCACATAAATCGAAAAGAAATGTTAGCTGTACAGAATGCTTTGACAGCCTTCAAGGACCACATTCTTCCAGGATACCTAATGGTAAAGATGGACAACACCACAGTTATGTGGTACATAAACAAGCAGGGGGGTACACATTCTTACCCCCTCTGCAGACTAGCCATGGCATTGTGGAACACAGCCTTGAGTTATCAGGTACATCTACAAGCTCAGTTCCTGCCAGGAAAACTAAATACACTGGCAGATGGACTAAGCAGAACCCTCATGGACCCACACGAGTGGAAACTGGAACCAAGGATTTTCAACATGTTGACAAGTAAATGGGGAGCCAAGATATAGACCTGCTTGCCTCCTCTCAGAGCTATCATTTGGAAAAATTTTGTGCAAGAACTCCCCACGGACAAGGCTTGGAAAGTGGATGCTCTGTCCTTCAGATGGAAAAACCTATCAGTTTATGCCTTTCCTCCTCTGCCTCTGCTCTCCAAAGTTCTACTACAGATCAAACAACACAAACCAAGGATGATTTTGATTGCACCAGCCTGGCCACGCCAACACTGGTACCCCCTCCTGTGCAGTGTGTCACTGTTGGCCCCATGGCCTCAGACTCCCACCCTGCTGTCTCAGCAGGAGAACCAGATTTTGCGCCGTCTGCTTCAAACACTGAACCTAGCAGCCTGGCTAATTAACTAAGCTCTCCTTTACCATCCCTCAGTAAACCAGTGATGGATGTCATTTTAGAGGCAAAGAGGCCTAGTACTAGAAAATCTTATGCTGAAAAATGGAAAAGATTCTGTGCCTGGAACCAATCTCAATCTCAAACCATCCTTAGCTTTGGGAATCTACCCAAATGTAATGACTGCAGCAGTGAAACACGAAGAACATAGTACAGTTGTGTACACTTACCATAAATGTAGATGTTAGTGTATTCACTGTTGCAGTCCTGGTTACCCTCCCTCCAGCCCCCTGACTTCGTTTGGCTATACTTCTTCTCTCCTTTTCAATGCTTAAAAGCTTTTTGGTGTATTTGCTTTTTTGTTTGAGGTATAACCTTGTATATTTATAGATTTAATTGCTTCCCATTAGGGGGGCACCTGATATCTGGGGCAAGAAAAACTGATGTAATGACGTCGGCTGCATGTTTTATAACCCTGACATCACAGAAGAAGAGACAGCAACCGACATAGGACCCAAGACTTTGTTAATCAGGCCGACTGAGGGCTACTGCAAGCAGATAACCCAAATGTAATGACTGCAACAGTGAATACACTCAACATCTACATTTATGGTAAGTGTACACAACTGTACTTTCTGTTAGTAATTGTGCCTCATCTACCTCTAACCTTGGCATATTAAATTCTTTCATAAACATTTCCACTTGTACCTTTTCTTGATTTCCATATTTCTCTGCTTTATACAAACATTCATAAAATTTCCGAAATATTTCTAATACTTCTACAGGATGTCTTCTTATCTTCCTTGTTATAGGATCCCTAAGCTTGGTGACAGCCCTCTCCACTTCCTGTTGCCTGAGTTGTTGTGCTAAAAGATATTGTGCTCTAGAACTATCAAAACAGTTCCTTAACAGCAATCTTTCTAAACTCATGCATATTATTGAGATAATCCTTTATTTTTTGTTTAGCCTTCTGCAGTTGCTCTTTTTTTTCTGAGAGATTCCCCCTATTTTGCAATACTTTTAATAAATCCCCCCGAAATAATTCATGTTACTGTTTAACCATATCTCTCTCTTTTACCCTAGTTTTAAACTCAACTTTAATTTTGTCCCACTCCCTAGCTGTGTTTTCAGAAGAAAATTCTATCTTCTCTAGTAGTTCTGAATTAATTCCAAAGCCCATTCCTTGAATTCCTATCTTTTCAGCCGATAGGTGGGAAAGTGCGAGTGTCTCATTTTTATTTCATTACCCTGTGTTTTTATTTTAGTTATTATTGGTGCATGATCTGAAATAGTTATTGGGTGCATTTCAAGACCTTCAATTAAATGCACATGTTCTTGTGAGATATAACATCTGTCTAGCCCAGTTCTTGCATCTCTGTGAGTAATATGTAAATTCACTCTGAACTCCTAGTACTGAATTCACCTATTCCATGCCAAACATTTTCATAAATTTCTTCAAAAATCTACCCTCCTTTGTTATATTTTCCCTTCTAGGCTCCCCAGACATATCTTCACTGTTGCAAACCAAATTCCAGTTTCCACTTATAAGTAATATTCCTTGTGGAATATTTTTCCTATAATTTTCTTAAGCTCCAATGTGAGAGTGTTCAATCTCGCCATTTGTTCTTACACACGGGTTCGGAGCCGATCCTCGGCTCCGAGTCGGCCGCATTGCAAAGCTCTGCATCTCAGAGAAGCTCGAGACCAGACTATATACCACAATCCTCCCTGCCATTACTCAGATCTAGTTTGCCGCTGCAACAGATCGGATCGAGGAGAGCTCGGACCAGAGGAGAATTTGCAAATTTTTTGCTATATTTCAGATAAGCTACTTTCCTTTCTTGTAAAAAAGTTTCTAAAAGTTAGTTATAGTATAGGAAGTGTGTGTGTGTTATTAATATAATATTGTACAATATTATTCTTAAGGCTCCTTTTGTGGCCTACGCTTTTTTCTCTTGGTGTGGTTTCTTGAGTGTTCTTTCTACACTTTATATAGATATTCACTTTATATATACACATATATAGAAGTTAGTTTTTTTTTTTGTCAAACTAAACCTAGTAGAGTGTCATTTACTTCTACCAGTCATGTCGGAGAAAGCCAAATCCGGCTTTAAAAGATGTCAGTGTGGGCAGAAAATGTCTATCACTGACAACCGCGCTTCCTGCGTTTACTGTCTTGACCCTCTCCACCTGCAAGAGGATTGCTCTATATGTCATTCCTTCAGCAGTAGGGTCATGACAGATAGACGCAGGAAGCTTATAGATAGAGGGTTGCTTAAGCCTGCCTTTCAGGAGGCTTTAGACAAATCTGACCAGGCTTCTAAGTCCTCGAAGGGGTCGAAGATGTCTGAGCCCATGTCATTGGCTCCAAGTTCATCTTCGAAGGTTCGTTCGCCGGTTCCACAGACCTCGGGGCCGAGCGTCGAACGTTTATCTTTCACTGAGCCCCAGATCTTGGAAACGGTGTCAGAGCTGCCGCCACCGTCCATTCTTCGGTCGGTGCCATCTTCGGCTCCTTCGACCCGTTCTTCCAGACCGTTATCTGAGACAGATGTGGATCGTGTCGTGCAGAAACTCATGGAAAACACGGCCCTTTCCAAGTTGATTGCAGTTTCCTCCCAATTGGTGTCGAAACTAGAAGGCCTCCCCATGTCTCCAACAGGTCCTCCTTCGAGACCCATCCAGTTTTCGGAGCCGGGAGAGGATGAGCTGATGATAGTGGAGCCCTCAGTGCCTAAGCCGTCCATTGCACGATCGACACCATTGGCTTCGACTCCTTCGGAACCTGTAGGCGAGTCACAGAGCCGACGGTCTCTCCTCTGTTCCGGGACCGAGAGTCGTACCGACCTTTCGGTGCCGATTCTCCCTCTCGGGGCCTCGACGCAGATTGGCTCGGCTCCGTCCTCGGGGTCAGGGCCCACGGCCCCCGTGTCTGGGATGCTCCCGTGTTCTTAGGAACCGAGGGGAGTCCTCGGCCCGGGGTTCAGGGGCTTTTGACCTTATGAGGAAGGTATTGTCTGCACAGACAACCACTTCATCAGAGGTGTCTTCTCCTTCCCCTAAAGGGCCGCTTTGTTTCTGCCCCCACGACCCATCCAAAGCGTAGAGCCCCATTGCCTCAGCCACCCCCGGAGGGTTCCCCCTGTTCCTTGGAGGCCTCACCGGAAGCCCCCTCTGATGAGGTCCCGAGGAAAAGATTGTGCAAGAGGAGGCACATAGATTCCCCACAGGAATCTCTAACGTCTGACACCGACTTGGATGAGGCAGAGGGGTCCCCAAAATCCCCCTCTGAGGATGTGTCATTTGCGGACATCCTGGAGATCTTAAAACAGAGGGGTGATTGGCAGTCCCTAGCCCCCACTGAAGACAAGTCGGTGCTGCTGAAGGCTTTTGGGGCTCAACCTTCTACCTCCTGGGTGACTCCGCCCTTCGATGAATTAATGGAATTGATTGCTCGAAGGGCGTGGGAGACACCGGACACAGTGGAACCAGTTCCTCGAAAACCAAACAAATTTATCACCGCACCCCAGGACAAGACTTATCTCACCAAGGGAGTTCCGGTCGACGCTATGGTGGTGGCAGCCACGAAAAAGGAGATGTCTGAGTCTTCCTCATCTGTTCATCCTCCTAATAAGGATTCCAGGACTATGGACAGATACGGGAAGCGTGTTTTTAGTTCAGCGACTTTTTCCATGCGTTCGCTAAACTATTTGACACAATTCACACGTCTGCAGAGGGATCTCATCAAGGAGCTGACAGATACCCTCCAGGGTAACACAGATGCTGCTGTTTCAGATAAGGTAACAGCACAACTTAACACCCTTATCTCCATAGTAAACTCATCCATGAGGCTCATCTCGTATGCGGCCGAAGGATCGAGTAGAGCTGCAGCTTCAGCGATTGCTCTATGAAGACAATCCTGGATGCGGCTGTGCTCCTTTGCGGAAGCCTTCAAGTCTTACTTTGCCAATGCCCCCTTTGATGGTGCCACACTCTTCAGGCCCAAGGTGAAGGAGACTCTGACTTGGTGTGAGCAAGAGGGAAAGACCCTGTCTTCTGCCGGGGTCCATTTTTCCGCTCCAACTAGACCGTACCCCAAAGGGCAACGGGGCGGACAAATGTGGTTCCGTAAGACTCCGGGATCTTTCCAAGCCACACAGAGTGATGCCCCCTCCAGAGGCAGAGGGGGGGTTAGAAATGGAAGACGCCGCCCTGGCGGCAGAGGGGGTCTGCATAACCAAGGCGACAGGGAATACTGTCCCTGGGAAGCTTTTCCAGCACTCCTGAAAGGAGGCCCGGCTGTCCTGCTCTGGAAGCAGTCGGGGGTCGCTTGGCTTTATACCCACAGGCCTGGCTAAATATTACCCCGGATTCCTGGGTAAAAAGCGTTGTAACCAGAGGATACAAAATCTCCTTCATATCAACTCCACCCCAACAAAGAAGGTTTCCAGATGTGCCACCCCATCTGCGAAGCCCAGCAGCAATAGAAATTTCAAAATTGCTCAAAAAGTGTCATCCAACCAGTCGCGGTGGACCAAAGAGGATCCGGAACTTACTCAAGGTTCTTTTTAGTTCCAAAAAAGACAGGGGACTGGAGACCGATTTTAGATCTCAGCAATCTCAACACCTTCGTGAAGAAGGAAAAGTTCCAGATGGTCATGCTTCAATCGATCCTTCCATTTTTACAGAAGGACGATTGGATGTGCTCGATAGATCTCAAAGACGCGTACTACCACATCAAAATGGCCAGACCGTCCAGAGATCACCTGCGCTTCCGGCTGGGAGCCAGTCACTTTCAGTTTCGAGCTCTGCCCTTTGGACTCACCTCAGCCCCCTGGGTATTCACCAAATGCATGGCAGTGGTTGCGTCTCACTTGAGACGACAAGGATTCCAGGTGTTTCCCTATCTGGGCGACTGGCTCTTCACCGCCACCACCGAGCGTCGCCTCATACAAGTCAGAGACTGCACAGTCGACCTTTGTTCTCACCTAGGGATTTCAATAAACTTCGAAAAATCTGCCTCATCGCCCTCACAGCATATTTCATTCATCGGAGCAGACCTAGATACACGATTAACACTGGTAAAGCTCCCTCCAATAAGGGCGTCATCCCTCAAACAACAGGTTCTTCTACTACAGAGCAGGAAAGCCCCGGCCAAACTGGTGTTGAAGGTTTTGGGACTAATGGCAGCGTCCCTGATCGCAGTTCCTATGGGAAGAGTACACATGAGGCTCCTCCAATGGCTGCTTTTCGCGCAGTGGTCATTCCAGCAGTTACCCCTAGCGTATGAGATTCTGATAACAGACTCTTGCAGGCGAGTCCTCTCATGGTGGGTGTACAGTCAGGATCTCACTATGGGTCGTCCGTTTCTTCTACCCAGTCCGACGGCCACAATAACCACGGACGCTTCTCTGATAGGGTGGGGGGGTCTATTTCAGGGAAGAACAGTCCAAGGGGAATGGTCCAACATGGAGTACAGCCTGCACATAAATGTTCTGGAGCTGAGGGCGGTGTTCCTGGCGTTGCAACACTTCCAAGCCCTCTTACTTCTAGGAACAGTGGCAGTTCAGACGGACAACATGTCTGTGGTCTGGTACATAAACGAGCAAGGGGGAACCAGGTCTTACCCGTTATGCAGAGAGGCCATGAGAATTTGGCAATGGGCAGAGTCCACGGGTCGCTTTCTGATAGCAACGCACATCCCGGTGTCATCCAACGTCATTGCGGACAGGTTGAGCAGAGCCATCCTGTTACCTCACGAGTGATCCCTCAATCCACAGATGGCGGAAAAGATCTTCCGCAGATGGGACCAGCCTTGCTGCGATCTATTTGCTTCCCCGTTGAATGCAAAATGCAGAAGCTATTTTGCCCTTCTACCCCCTCCGGGGGATGTCCCCAGGGACGCACTGATACACGATTGGCCCCCGGGTCTCCTATATGCATTCCCACCTACCCCCTTGATTCCCAGATTTCTACAGAAAGCCAGGAACCTGGAAAGGACAATAATACTCATAGCCCCATTCTGGCCTCGGCAGATATGGTTCCCCTTTCTTCGAGCCCATCAAACAGAGGAACAGTGGATTCTGGAACCAGTACCAGATCTACTGACCCATTCGTCGGGAGTTCCTCACCCGTCTCTTCAATCCCTCAAACTAGCAGCTTGGCTGCTCCGCTTCCCTGCCTAGCCAGGTCTGATCTACTTTCTCCGGCAGTTCAACACATTCTGGTTGCCTCTCATAAAGCTTCCACTACAAAACTGTACAGGAGTAAATGGAAACGCTTTGTATACTTGGCGTCTAGCCAACACTTAAACCCCCTGGTAGCTCCTTTACATAAAGTATTGGAATTATCATCTATCCTCTTTCACGAAGGAGCCTCTACTTCCACACTAAGAGTTCAGTTGGCGGCCATATCGAACTTCCATATTGGTGAGGACGGTTCTCCCATTATGTCTCAGACTTTGTAAGGCTTTTATGAAAGGAACCTTCCATCTTCGGCCGCCCGTCAGGAAGCCTTTCTTTCCATGGAGTTTAAATTTGTTACTGTCAACTCATGTTGCCACCCTTCGAACCTGCTTCGTCCTGCCTCCTAAAGTTCTTATCGTGGAAGACACTTTTTCTCGTAGCTGTTACTTCAGCTCGAAGAGTATCAGAGCTGCAAGCATTATCGGTCAGACCACCTTACTTGATTTTCCACCCAGATAGTCTCTTTGCGTACAAATCCATCTTTCCTTCCAAAAATATGTTCCGTGACAAGTATTAACCAATCCATAGAACTCCCTACCTTCTTCAAGAACCATTCTAACAAGTTGGAGTATATGCTGCACAAGTTGGATGTTCACAGGCAGTTAAGATTTTATTTGGATAGGACTAAAAGTTACAGGAAGACAGATCAGCTCTTTGTCGCGTTTGCAGACAATAAAAAGGGCATGGTAATTACAAAACGTACATTATCTAAATGGCTTGCTGATTGTTTAGCCTTTGTATACTCTAAGTCGAATCAGTCCTTACCTACCAAACCTAAGGCCCATTCTACCAGATCCGTTTCCACTTCCTTGGTTCATGCAGCTCGTTTGCCTTTGGACACGATTTGTGCAGCAGCCACGTGGTCTAAGCCATATACTTTCATCACTCATTATAGAGTTGACAAAGCCTCCAAAGACAGGACATCTTTTGGTTCCACTGTGCTTAGGAACGTTCTTCCATGAGTCACTCGGGACTCGGGGTGACGGAGCAAGGGACGCTACCTGTGTGTAAGAATAAACGGCGAGATTGAACACTCTCACATAAAGAAGTTATGTCCTTACCATAACGTTCCATGTGGAGTGTTCATCTCGCCTTTGTTCCTACATTCCCTCCCTTCCCTCCCTCACGTGTTTTGGAAGAACGGGTAGGACTAGACTCTGATTGAAATGTCTTAACCCCTTCCGGGGTATATTGTTCTGTGTCTCATGGGGTATATGCTACTACCCTTAGTTATTTTGCTATGGTGAGAGAGTGTCTCTGGATGTCTGAGAGAGTGTGTAGTTCTTGCACCTGAGGTATTGGTTTATCGGTCTGGTTTGTTTGCAAACTAGATCTGAGTAATGGCAGGGAGGATTGTGGGATATAGTCTGGTCTCGAGCTTCTCTGAGATGCAGAGCTTTACGATGCGGCCGACTAGGAGCCGAGGATCGGCTCCGAACCCATGTGTAAGAACAAACGGCGAGATGAACACTCCTCGTGGAACGTTATGGTAAGGACATAACTTCTTTTTATAGCAGTTTGGGGGGGGGGGGTGTAAATGTAGGCCAGTGTAATCCTCCTCCCTAGCCAGTATCCCCTTAGTATGCATCTTCCACTATTATTTTGTTCCCTCTTCTATCACCATTGGAGCTCCTCTTTCAATTAATATAAGTACTCTTCTTTTCCTTTGCCCCAGATATTTCACTGAATATCCATCCTGAAAACCTGTATCAAATTCACGTGTTCAGTTCTTTCCAGGTGTATCACCTGTAGCATAGTTCTTTGCACTCTACACTTTTTAATATAGTTCACCACTCTTTCTTTTATATACTTATCTGTAAGACCATTCAGATTGAAAGACATTACTGAAGTATAATTGTTTTATATAGTTATTATTACCACATTTTATGTAGAACTGCTCTTTTGTTATATGTCTAGTTCCAAATTTTATATTACATGTATATACTGTTTGACAGATTGGTCTTTTATATAGTTGATGTGATGCTATCTCGCCTTCATCCTGTGCTGGTTGGGTTCGGGACCGATCCTGTGTGCCGACCCAGACATTTACAAAAGCTCAAGGTGTTCAAGTAGCTTGTGGCTTTCACCCAATCCCATGATGCTCTAGGGAATTCTCCAGATGTCATTTGCCACTAAAACATCAACTGGATGTGGCTCAGTATTTTGTCTTTAATGGTTTATTTCTTCATAAAAAAAATTTCACTTTTCTTTGAATTAAAAAAATAGTAATGTAGTTTACTCTTTTTTTAATATAACAAACTTATTTGACTGTTCTTTTTCATTGCTGTTTATCTGTGGCCATCGTCTATATTAAGGCCTAATTTTTTGATAGTTTAAATTAGAGGGCTATTTTAACCCGGTTTATAGAGTGTTAGTTGTTAAGCAGAGTGTTGGATTAGCTGTTTGTTTTTTTCTTGCTATCCAGTGTTTAACGTAAAGTGAGCGTGCTGTGTGTTTTGATATAGATTATATATATATATATATATATATATATATATATATATATATATATATGTCTGTGTGTAATATATATATATATATATATATATATATATATATATATATATATATATATTTTTTTTTTTTTTTTTTTCATTTTGTTACTGTTTAAAAAAATGGATTGTGTTTTTTCTGGTGTTCTTTACCCTGTAGCTCGTTTTAGTTAGAGAGCTGCTTAGCCCGTTTGAGTTGGAGGGCTTTTTCCATTTGTTTTTTCCCTGTTTAAATATATTATTGTGGTGTTGAGCTGTGTTTACTATTTATAGTGTGGTGTTGAGTTCTGCAATGTGTCTAAACATTCAAAAGATACCAAACCGTCTGGGTTTAAAAAAGTGCACAAAGTGCACTCAAAAATGTCTATAACAGATGGTCATACAGTGTGTGTACTGCCTTAGAGCAGTACACTTGCAAGAGTCTTGCTCTATCACTCATTCAGTTCCAGGGTTCTTCTTGAAAGAAAGAACAAAACTGATTCTTAAAGGATTGTTGAAAACTTCTTTTTCTGAGGCCCTAGGAGAAGGTCGGAGCCCAAAACAACAGACCTCTTCCTCTTCGCATAAATCTGACAGATCTGCCAAAAGATCCTCTAAGACTTCTTTGGATCAATCTGAACCTTCCAAAAAACTGCCAAAGATTTCTGCTTCGGAACCAAAATCTGTCGGGCCCGAAAAACCATCCAATTTGGCTCCTCCTATATCGGAGCAGTTGGTGTTTCAGGTTCTGTGCCGGTCCCCAGGACTGGGACTGGTTTCTCCGACCCTAAGATCTCCGATCTTACAAGCTGCGAGATCCCCTGCTCCCTCCTCTTGATCATCCAGGGGCTTTTCTGATGACTATGTGGATTGCTTGGTGCGGAGATTTTTTGAGGACACTGGCTGTAGCAAAACTGTTATCGGAACCGACCCATAGGGTTTCGGAGATGACTAGACCTGCTTTGTAACCATAGATTCCTCCTGCGACCCGACTCGGGGCATTCAGACCAAGAATGCATGGAGCTGATGGTAATGGATCCATCGGAACAGAGACCTGTTCCAGGATCTTTGTCCCCAACTACTGCGCTGACTTCCTTGTTGCCATCTTAGCTCGAGGAGTCTAGGAGCTGACGCTCTCCAGTCGGGTCTGGGGAGGACAGTCTGATTGGATGTTTGTCTTATCCAAACTTGCCTTTTGGGGCTTCGGCATGGGTGAGCTCGACTCCTACATCGGCTTCGGAGCCAACCCGTTTGGTGCTAGGATGTCTTCTGGGTCTTTGGAGCAAGGAGCTTCCTTGGATCATGGGCGGGTGGGCCTTAGAGGCGATGAGAGCGCTGTCCCCACAGGCACCTCCACTCTCAGATCCAATCATTCCTCCCCCAAAAGCACCAGTGTCTGTCTCGCAACAGCTGCATCCACACAGACATGGAGACCCAAGGTCTCAGGACGCCCCACTGGGTGAACCCCTCTCTTTCAAAACCTCTCCAGAATACCATTCTGAAGACGACCCTCAGAAGAGATAATGCAAGAGGAAGCATTTCGACTCCCTAGAGGAGTCTGTCGCATCAGACACAGATCTCGATGATTCAGAAGGATCTCCACAATCACCCTCTGGAGGATGTCTCCTTTGCAATCATCCTAGAAATGCTTGGAGAGGTGGCTAGAAGCCCATCAGCCCTTCTGAAGAGGAATCTGTCTACCTGAAGGCCTTTGGATTTCA
Source organism: Protopterus annectens (assembly GCF_019279795.1). Lineage (NCBI taxonomy): Eukaryota > Metazoa > Chordata > Ceratodontiformes > Protopteridae > Protopterus > Protopterus annectens. The sequence continues at coordinate 334,303,812 of NC_056737.1, forward strand.
CCCTTCAGCCGCTTGGGTGTCTCCGCCTTTCGACGAACTCATTGACCTAGTTTGCTGAAAGGTGTGAGAGACTCCAGATTCAGTGGAGCCCTTCCCTCTGAGACCAAATAAATATATTACATCCCCTGAAGATAAAACGTTTCTTACAAAAGTGTCCCAGTAGATGCTGTGGTAGTGGCAACTGACACAAGAAACGAACTGTGACGTCATCTGTCCATCCTCCAAACAAAGAGTCTCTGATGATGGACAGATACAGAAAGCGCACCTTTTCTTCAGCAACCTTTACACTCAGGTCCCTGAATTATCTCTCATGTTTTACCAGATTACAGAGAAATCTCCTGAAGGAGCTAGGAGATGTTCTTCAAGGTTCTGTAGCTGCGGGGGTATCGGATAAAGTTTCCTCCCAGCTCTCCACCTTAAATTCAGTGGTAAACTCCTCCATGATACTCATCTCCTGTGCAGTTGGTGGAGTGAGTAGGGCAGTGAGTTCAGGAATTTCCCTAAGGAGGCATTCCTGGATGCACTTGTGTAACTTTACTGAGCCTTTTAAGTCTTCCTTTAACTACCCCTTCGATGGCTCGTCATTATTCGGGCCTAAAGTCAAAGACACACTATAGGTATGAGCAAGAAGGAAAGATTCACTCTGCCGTAGGAGTTTTTTTCCATTCTTTCTAGACCTTATCCAAAAGGTCAAAAGGGGGGTAAATTGTACTTCTGAAAATCCCAGAGGGTTTTTCAAGACTCACGCATTGATTCTTCCACCGGGGCGGAGGAGGAAGCAGTAATGGAAGATGCCTGCCATGTGGTAGAGGGGTTCAACCAGGGTGACAGGGAATCCTTCCTTGGCAAGCCCTTCTAGTGCTCCTGAAAGGCGGCCAACCTGCCAGCCTCTGGAAGCAGTTGGGGGTCACTTATCTTTGTACCCAGAAGCCTGACTAAATATAACGAAAGACATATGGGTACAAAGCATCATATCCAGCGGTTACTCCTTACCCTTTTCTTTTCCCATCCCAAACACGAAAAACATCCCAGACATTCCACCCTGTCAAAGGGAACAGCAACCCTAGAAATACAGAAGTTGCTACAAAAGAGTTATCCAAACAGTCCCTGCAGACCAAGTAGGATCCGGAACTTACTCAAGGGTTCTTTTTAGTTCCAAAGAAAATAGGGGACTGGAGACCCATCCTGGATCTCAGCAGACTGAACAAATCAGTAAGAAAGTCAAAGTTCTGGATGGTAACACTGCAGTCAATTACTCCCTTTTCTGGGACATGATGATTGGATGTCCTCTGTAGACCTCAAAGATGCTTGCTACCACATAAAAATGGACAGGCAATTCAGGAGTCATTTGCCCTTTCGGCTGGGAGCCAGTCACTACCAGTTTCGAGCTCTGCCCTTTGGTCTCACTACAGCCCCCAGAGTGTTCACCAAATGTATGGCAGTAGTCACGGCTCACTTGAGGTGCCTAGGATTCTGAGTGTTTTCGTACCTAGACGGTTGGCTCCTAACCACCACCACCGAGCATCTACTAATAAAAGCAAGAGACACCACATTGAAGGTCTGCTCTCACTTAGTAATCACAATAAATTATGAAAAAATCTGCCTTGTTGCTATCAAAACGTATCCTTTTTATAGGAGCAGACTTAGGTACTTCAAAAATGATAGTAAAACTTCCCCCAGAAAGAGTTCAAGCCCTGCGGCATCAGGTCATCAGTCTGCTGTTCAAAAGGAAGGTTCAAGCAAGAACAGTTCTGAAAGTATTGGGGACCATGGCAGCAGCAATAAACTTGAGCCCATTGGCGCGGCTGCACATGAGAATTCTACAGTGGCTGCTGTTCACTCAGTGGTCTATGCAGGAACTGCCCATGTCCCACCAGATCATAATAACAGAATCGTGCAGGAAGGACCTTCGTTGGTATCTTCACTTGACTGTTGTGACCTTAGGTTGACCGTTTGTTCTCCTACAACCTGTAGCCACAGTGACCACAGATGCTTCCCAGATAAGGGGGGGGGGCATTATCTGAGAAAGACAGTCCAGGGCACTTGGCAAGATCCCAAGGCCCATTTGCACATCAATGTCCTTGGAGATGAGAGCAGTGCTTTTAACATTGTAAGCATTCCAGCACACTCGCCCACTGGGAACTATTGCAATTCAGACAGAAAACATGTCAGTTGTATGGTACATAAACAAGGAGGAACTAGAGCTTACCCCCTTTGTTGAGAGGCTCTGAGAGTAAGGCAGCGGCAACCTCCTCCCTACGCTTGCTGATAGCAATGTATATCCCTGGGATAGCAGACAAATTCAGCAGGGCTATTCTGATGCCTCACGAGTGGTCCCTAAAGCGAGAGATAGCGGAAGTGATTTTCCAAAAATGGGGCCAGCCTTGCTGCAATCTTTTTGCCACATCCATGAACGCCAAATGCAAAGGCTACCTTGCCCTAATCCCCCCTCCGGGGGAGTCTCCAAGGGATGCAGTTGTACGCAATTAGCCCTCAGGCCTCCTCTACACCTTCCCTCCTTTCCCATTGATACCCAGAGTTCTTCAGAAAGCCAGTGTATTGGGAAGGACCATAATACTTATTGCCCCTTACTGGGCTTGTCAGATCTGGTTCCCCTTCTGTGGCTTCATCTTCAGGATGAGCCTTGGATTCCTGACCTAGTTCTGGATCTTCGGACCCATCAGTCGGGACTGCTCCATCTATCTCTTCAAACCCTCAAGTTGACAGCATGGCTGCTCCTTTTCCAAACATAGCCAGGCTACCTGACCTTTCACCTTCAGTGCCGCATGTCCTGATTTCTTTTCATAAAGCTTCTACGAGAAAATTATATATCAGCAAATGGAAAAGATTTTCCTCCTGGGCCTTGGAAAATCATATTGACCCTTTCACTGCACCTATGTCTTCTATAATGGAGTTCTTAGCAAAGCTATTTCATGAAGGAGCAGCTGCAGCTAGTATTTGAGTTCAGTTAGTGATCCCAAATTCCCATTTAGGGGAAACTGAGCCAAATGTTATGTCCCACAGACATTGCAAAGCATTTTTGAGGGGTACCATTCTACTAAGACCGCCCATTAAACCACCCCTACCTCCATGGAGCCTCAGTTTTGTATTATCCCGTATGATCCTTCCACCCTTTGAACATGCATCATCCTGTGACCTGTAGTTCTTAACCTGGAAGATGATTTTCTTAGTAGTTATAACTTCAGCTAGGAGAGTTTTGGAGTTACAAGCACAGTCTATCAAACCCTCGTATATGCTATTCTACAAGGACGTCTCACTTCATACAAATCCGTCCTTTTTACCAAAAGTATGCTCAGAATTAGACTTGAACCAATCCATAGACCTACCATTTTTTCCCCAGACTGTGGCAATAAGGCAGAGTATATGTTACACCAACTAGATATTCATAGGCAGTTACGTTTCTATTTGCCAGAACAAAGGACTTTAGGAAGACCGACCAATTATTTGTCTCCTCAGACCACGAAAAAGGTACTCCAATTGCTAAGGCCACTCTTTCCAGATGGTTGTCGGATTGCATTACATTTACCTAAAAATCCCAGAACAAACAGCTTCCCGACAAAGTAAGAGGTCATTCTACCAGAGCTATATCTACCTCTTCTGCCTTTTGGGCTAAACTGCCAATTGATACCATTTGTGCTGCAGCAACATGGGCAAGACCTCATACCTTTATTACTCATTACAAAGTCTGTCTCCAGAGACAGGACCTCCTTTGGATCCACTATTCTGAAGAATATTCTCCCTTGAGCACCCAAGAAAGATGATGGTAGGGATACTGTCTCAACCAGTACAGAATGAAGGCGAGATAGGACATCACAAAGACGTTATGTACTGACCATAACGTTCCATGTGTGCTGTCTCTCTTGCCTTCATTCTTACATCCCACCCTCCTTCCGCCAGCCTTTGGCTCCTGGAGGACGGACAGACTTTATTTTGCGTCCAATTTTCTCTGACCCTCTTCTTGTCTTTTAAACTTGTAAAAATTTTATATGTATATATTAGTATACGTATCAGCAAACAAGATCTGGGGAGTTCCCTAGAGCTTCATGGGATAGGGTATATGGGTGTAAGCCATGAGCTGCCGGAGACTTCGAGCTTTTGTATATGTCCGACTCTGAACCGAGGATCTGTTGTGAACCCATCAAGTCCAGAATGAAGGCGAGAGGGACAACACAAATGGAACTTTATGGTGAGTACATAACTTCTTTTTTCTTGTCATAGCCATTTGGGCCTATGCTACATCTTACATAACTTTTTTTTTTTTGAAAGCCCTCAAACAGAGCAACCCCCCCAAAAAAGCCCTCCTAAAACCTATTAACTTAACACACAAAATTATGTACATCTTCAAATTTTTGAAGTTTTTGCTTCCTAATCAGAACACAAGTTCTACGTTGATAGCTACACAGACAGGCTAAAGTTAACCAAAAAGAAAGGTTAGTCATGCTAAGACACATAGTACAGCCTGTGCTACTATTAAGTGCTACTTGATATTATGTCTATATCTCTCCCAGTTGAGAAAACGCTTGAATGCTTTCAGTAAACACTTCCTCCAAGCCATTTCTCTTTATCAAATTGTCTTCTAGTGACATGCAAACCAGGCACAAAACTACTAAGGTTACATTGTTTATCGGAAAAAAAGCTTTACAATATTCAATATTCTTTTTCATTTACATGCTTTGTAATAAATTTGCTACTTGGTAATGCCTGGGGTTTTAACCCAGTCATTTCCCTATACAACCATGGGAAAAAGTGCACTGATTTTTCTTTTGTCCTACTCTCTTAACCAGACCCCTCCACTCTCCCCCATCGCCTCCCCTCCTTATTCTTCCCCATTGCAGTGCCTACATTTATTAAAACTAAACAAAGAAAAAGAGAAGGGTGAAAATTTGAAAAGCGCTTGTTTGTATTAGTATCCCCATTGCATTAAAAATGAGAAAACTTTACTTCATCTAATTGGCTTTGTATTGTCTTTAAAGCTGTCACACCTGGGAAAACCCCTGATTGTTTTCAGAGAACATTACGCCCTAGCCTTTTTCTCTGTTCTTTTTTTTTTCTTTTTCCTCAGCTAGTCCCCTTCCACCAGACTGTCTCCATTTTCTCTTTATCAGATTGTCTTCATGGAGACATGAAGACCAGCTGCAGAAATGCTACTTAGTATGCATACATGCAATTGTTAGAAAAAAAGCATCATATTATTCAATATTCTTTATTTACTTGCTCTCTGTCTTACAACAAAGGTGCTTAATCAATCATTTTCCCCATGCCATAATGAAAAAAGCACATTAATTTGAACTTTGTCATGCCTTTTTAACCAGGCCCCCCCCCCCGTCTTTCTTTTTTTTAATCATTGCATTGGCTATATTTCTCAAAACTGTATAAGAAAAAGAGAAGAAAAAGAACACCTGGATGATGATCTTCGTATTTCACTGTTGCAGTCATCACATTTGGGTTATCTGCTTGCAGTAGCCCTCAGTCGGCCTGATTATCAAAGTCTTGGGTCCTGCGTCGGTTGCTGTCTCATCTTCCGTGACGTCAGGTAGTCAGGGGTATAAAGCATGCAGCCGATGCCATTACATCGGTCTTTCTTGCTGTGCGGTGCCCAAAGAAACAACAGTTCACAAGTACCGGTTGGCTTACTCCTGAAATTTTAGTTTTCGAGTTTCAGAACCAAAGTCTTCAACTAAAGCTAAGTACCCCATTGGGGAAACTTTTTCTTGCTCTAAACCAATGTCAGTAAAAGTCAATAATTGTATTTCTTGTGGAAAGCAAATACCTCAAAGATTTTAATTCGTACTGTATTCCTTGCCTAGGCCCTGACCACGACGTACCTCGCTGTCGGTTTTGTGCCTTATTTAAACCACAAACTATTCATCGTCAGTACATTTTCACTTCTAAATATTTTGGTCCTCGGTTCAATTATCCAGATATGTCTTCGGTAAGCCACCCAACTACCGACATTCCGAAAAAACACAAAGATAAAGGCAGACAGTCCGCCTAGGTCCAAAGCTGCCGACGACGCTTCTCCTAAGCTACTTGCCAGTTCGCCGGTACTCAGGAGCTTTCGCAGCCCCTGATGCCCGCTACTTCAGATTCGCAGGCCTCTACTGAGACCCATTCGGAGTATGCCGTGAGATGCTTCAACTGTGGAACCTGCGGATGTCTCTACCTTGTATGGGTCTGGAGCCGCTGTGGAGGCACCGGCTTCTGAGGGTGTATTCAGGCCTACTGACTTGCATATTAAACAGACGCCATCTTCTTCTTTTAGGCCTAAAACTCGAACCATGCCTAGGAAACCGACGCCCAGACTGCATGGTCAGGCCTCTATGCCTAAAAAACAAATGATAAGAATGGCTGAAAACCTTATTACTTTAATCAGGGGAAGCCAACCTTCCCCCCTCTAAGAGACCTAGGACTGAATTTGCTTATGATACTTCTGACCAGGATTCTGAAATTTCTGTCTCCTCTGATGACCAGGATTTACCCTTGTCTACCTATGAGGATTCTGATGCAGAGGACTCTATTCCATCTGTTTCACCCCCAGAGGATTTTTCTTTTGGCGAAACCTTGCATACTCTTGGGGAACATTTTCACTGGGAAAGCCAGGATTACTCTGATTCTGAAAAGAGGCTTAGAGATTTCTTACTCCTGCCCAACACAGGCCTTTAGCTATCTCTCCTGTGCTGGACATTGTTGACTATGCCTTTTCGGAATCTAGCTTAGCCCCTGACTCTCTACCTCCTGCTCCCAGAAAACCTGATAGTTATTACAGGGTTCCTGATTCTCACAAGTTCCTTTTTAAAAATCCTACTGTGGACCCTGAGACCATTTCACAGGGACCCAAGGGCATTAAGGCTACTACTGCCCAAAATCCTACCCCTCTGATAGAGATTCCAGGGCCCTGGATAGATGGGGTGAGAAGGTATACACCTCTGCAACCTTGGCCATCAGTGCCTTAAAGCCAGTTTCATATGTTAAAGTATCAGCAGCATGTTATTGGGTTGCTTAAACAGAAAATGATGATTCCTAATTGTGCTGAAAATAAGGATTTAATGCATTCTGCTGAAAAGGTTGGAAAACATACTTTGCAATGTGATTTTGATTCACTAGAGGCATCTTGCAGGGCTGCTGTCACCGGGTCTGCATGCTTGGCTTAAGGAGCAATCTCTGCCAGATCATGTTAAAACTAAATTGTTGGATGCTCCCTTAAATCAGGACCCGCCTGTTTGGCGACAAAGCAGTAGTAGTTCTTAAAAAGATGGAGGAAAAGGCTAAATCTATGCAAACTGTTAAAGATTTCTTACAAGTACAGCCTCCTAGATTTAGTAGGCATTGGCCCTCAAAAAAATTGGTCCTTTTCTGCCTCTTCCAGGCCTTCTCAGTTCAAACCCAGAACCAGCAGAACACTCAGGCTTCAGTCCCAGGGTGCACACAGGACTAAGCAGTGGGAGGCTCCAACTTTCAAATTAGGGAGTAGTAACACTCCCTCTATGGTAAGCTGTCTCAATGACTTAACTAAAACTTTCAAGCACTTCTCAACTGACTGCTCCTTTAGGGGGAAAGATTGCTCTGCAAGCAAAAAACTGGGAACTCATTACCTAGGACAAATGGGTTTTAAACATAGTTTCCCAAGGATACAGATTTAGCTTCCACACGCTACCAACCCCAAACGGTTGGCCAGATCTACCCCCAAATCAGTGGGAAGAGGCTCAAAAACAAGTGCTCTCTCTCTTAAGATTAAAGGCTATTCAGACGGTACCAGAAGAGTAAAAGGGACAAGGTTTTCTACTCAATACTTTTTTTCCTGGTACCCAGAAAAGACAACTCATGGCGTCCTATTCTGGACCTGTCTATCCTAAACTCCTTTTTGGTGATTCCAAACTTCAAGATGCTAATTCATCACGAGTTGCTACCCATGATAGGCAAAGATGCCTGGTTGGAAACACTGGATTTAAAGGAAGCCTACCTGCACATCCCAATCAGGGAATCTTGCAGAAAATGCCTACGCTTCAAAGCAGGCTGCATGCATTATCAGTTCTCTGCACTGCCCTTTGGCTTATCTACTGCACCCAGGGTATTCACAAAGTGCCTAGCTCCAGTCATTGCATTTTGCAGGCAAAGAAATATTCAAATATATCCATAGCAGGACAATTGTCTAATTCAGGCAGAAAACCAGGACATACTTCTGACTCATCTGGCATTTGTACAAAAGGTGTTAACTTGTCTGGGGTACACCATAAACGAAAAGAAATCACATCTGGTACCCTGTCAACAAATTATATTCCTGGGAGCAAGTTTGAATACAACTTCTCAGATGGCTTTCCTCATGCCAGAGAAACAAATTCATTTGACTTCCTACTTCAAACTAGTGGCCACAAAAACCCAGCTATCTGCAAGGCAAATACTGGAAGCCTTGGGGTTCATGGCCTCGTGCATTCTACTAATTCCATATTCAAGACTGCATATGAGGAAACTACAGTGGTATCTAAAAAGCCTATGGTGTCAACATTGTCAGGATATAGAGGCAATAATTCCTATCATACCTTGCCTATGGTTAGAATTCCTTTGGTGGGCAGAGGCCTGCCACCAAAACAAGGGACTACCATTCACTCTACCCCCTGCCGTTCAAACCCTAATAACACATGCATCAGACTATGCATGGGGGGCTCACAAATTCTGCACAAGGATTCCCCCACAAACGAGCTTGGAAAGTGGATGCTCTGTCCTTCAGCTGGAAAAATCTTCAGTTTATGCCTTTCCTCCTCTGCCTCTCCTCTCCAAAGTGCTACTAAAGATCAAACAGAACAAACCAAGGATGATGCTGATTGCATCAGACTGGCCACGCCAACACTGGTACCCCCTCTTGCCCAGGGTGTCACAGCTGGCCCCATGGCACCTACCTCAGACCCCTACCCTGCTGTCTCAACAGGATAGCCAGATACTGCACCCCCAGTTGCAAACCCTGAACCTGACAAGCCTGGCTGATAGTCACATCGCCACAGTAGTCAGGAAGTCCTTCTATGTGGCACACCTCATCATAAAAGGGTTCTCATCCAGGAAAAAAGAGGTCATTGTTCCCCTCTACTCGACACTCAGACCCATTATAGAGTACAACTCCCCTTTTGGGATGTACCTCACAAGACATCTGCAGCAGCTGGAAAAGCCACAGAAGTACCTCACAAAAAAGATTACTGGCCTCAAACAAATGCCCTACACTGACCGCCTCAAAAAACTCCAGCTTTACTCCGTAGCATATCGCCTACTCCGAAGTGATCTCTGCCTAACATATAAAGCTATGTCAAACCCAGAGCTGTTGGACATGCTACACCTAAAGAAATCCCAATCCCTCCGAGCTACATGCTCTAGGGACCTAAACCTTGTCACCACAATAAACGGGACATGCTGGAGGGATAGATTCCTGTCCCAGAGACTTCCCATACTCTGGAACAGGCTACCCATCTATGTCAAGCAAAGTTCTTCATTAGCACTCTTCAAGAAAAATCTTGATGAGTGGATGGGAATTAGGAAATGCACCCTAGGGATCACTTCTGTGTGTCTGCTCGACAGTGGCACAGGAAAATAACTTTCTTGGGTGGTGTAAGCCAGGTAACCTTGTTGGCTAGGCTTACGTAGGCCCTTGGACCGATAGCCTAGTACCTACCTATGAACCTATGGCTAATTACCTAATCTCTCCGTTACCATCCCTCAGTAAACAAGTGTTAGATGTCATTTTGGAGGCAAGGAGGCCTAGTACTAGAAAATCTTATGCTGATAAATGGAAAAGATTCTGTGCCTGGGAACCAAACTCAAGGGATGGCCACATCAGCACCCAATTTGCCTCCAATTCTTCAATACTTAACTGAGATGCTTCACAAGGGCCTTTCCTTTTCCTCTATTAAAATTCACGCCTCAGCCATTTCAGCTCATTACAACACAGAACCACCCCTCTTTTCTCACCCACTGCTCAAGTAGTTCCTCAGAGGGGCCAAATACTTAAGACCACCTAGGAGAGCCCTGACTCCAGCCTGGGACCTTAATTTTGTATTGGAAAAACTCACTCTGTTAGTTAGTCCAATTTTGGCTCCATTTTTACATATGAGTTCAGAGCCGATCCTCTGCTCCGACTCGGCCGATTTTCAAGCTCCGAAGACTTCTGGTTGGCTCGTGGCTAAGCAGGTATCCCATGGTGTACCAGTGCAATCCCCAGATCTCGTTTGCCGCATCGACGAGTTTGGATGTGCTTCTCTTGGCTCTGGCTAAGTTTTTGCAAATTTTCATTATTCTAGTATCTTTTGCATAGTTATTGAATAAATACATTATAGGACTTTAATTTTATTGTCTTGTGGTTGTTGTGTGGCCTTATTAGTGGTATCCTATGTACCAGTAGTTAGGCGCAATTGCGCTTTACCTAATCCGTTAGTTTTGACGGTGTCGCCTTTTTCCCTGTTATTTACAGTTAGGATTTACCTAAATTGCCTTGTGGCCGTGTCTGACTAGTATAGTAGTCCTGTATTTCAGTAGTTAAACGCACTAGCCTTTTTCTTGTCTAGAGAATTAGTTTGGCAAGTTCGCCATTTTTAATCAATAGGGGCACCTATTGATTATTTCCTGTCAAGCGATTATTGTTGACTGGTGGTCTTTAGTGGGGACCCACTAAAGTCTTAATTTCTTATAGTTGTTAATTTGCTACCCTTGAGCGTGTGTGTGTGTGTTGTGCTTCTTGGTCTGTTTGAATTAGAAGACCTGATTCTTCACAGGGCTAGGCCCGTTTAACTTAGAGGACCTAGTCCTCGTGTTGCTTCCACTGTATTTTATTTAAAATATTCTCCTGTGTGACTGAATCTGTCTAGTGTTTAGTGGAAAATCTAGATGTGAAGTTGTTAAATCTCGCCATTTATTCTCACTGATGGGTTCGGCTCCGACATGGCCTGTAGCAAAGCTCAAGATTTGCCAGTAGCTCGAGACCAAGCACTTTATCCCATGATGCACTGCTGGAATTACCTCAGATCTAGTTTGCCGCAGCACAGATCTCGGTGTTCCAGATAGCTCGGCTTTACTTCTTGATAGGATAATATATATATATATATATATATATATATATATATATCTGTATATAAAATCTCTATAGTTTTAGACTTAGTCCCTGTGTTGGCTTCTGTTTTTCTATAGTGTTGGGCCTATGAGTTGGCCTTGTATTTAACCTCATCTTAAGTGTACCTTGGTCGATAATTTCTAAGTGTGTTGTTTCAATTCTTTAAAATTGTTTAATCTGATAATAGAGATGTCTGACGAGAAAGAGAAGACTCATCCAAAATCTGGCTTCAAAAAATGTCCGGATTGTGGACAAAAAATGTCAAGTCACTGAATGGCATGTTCAACGTGTTTATTGTCTGGGGGCTAAACACCTCCAAGACTCTTGCAGTATATGTCATTCCTTCTCCTCCAGGGTACTTTTGGAGAGAAGGAGGAAATTAGTAGATAGGGGTTTACTTCAGCACCCTTTCTCCAAAGCGCTGGGTGACCAGGATGGTGCTAGTAGATCCTCAAAGTCTTCCAAATCCTCAGGTGACTCGAAAGCATCCAAAAAGACTAAAAAGATTGAGGGTGTAGGGTCATTGGTTCTACTGTCCTCTGAACCGAGTGTCCCTTCTGTTCGTAGCTAGCTCACAGCTTTGGACCGGTCTCTGAGATTCCCTCATCTCCTCTGCTCCAATCAGCACCGTCGGTGCACTCCTCGAAGTCTTCTGTCAGCCTCTCAGATATGGATATGGACTGGCTAGTGCAGAAACTTCTATGGGCACCAGGCCTTGCTAAATTGTTGTCTGCTCAGACGCCTTCGTCTGAGCCGAAGACCATTAACCCGGACTTGACTACTCCTCCGAGCCGTACTGGACTTTCGGAGATGGAGCCAGACCTGCACCGATGTTATCTGTTTCATCTACTCTGATGTCCTCGGCGCCGACCGGGGACTCTAGGAGCCAACACTCTCCTGTCTGGTCCGGGGATGATAGTCGTACCGATTTGTCGGTGCTGACTCTTCCACTCGGGGCTTCGGCTCGGATGAGCTCAGCTCCTACCTTGGGCTCGGAGCCCATGGCCTCGGTGCGGGAGGATCGGACGGTCCCTTCGGATCAGTCTACCCCTTCTCGTCGGAGCCATGGTGCGTTCGATGCCATGAGGAGAGTCCTGTCTCCAAAGACATTATCAGCATCAGGTCTGGCTTCCTCCTCCCCACAAGCGCCTGTCTGCTCCTGCTTCTACCGGTCCACCCAAGCATAGAGACCCTGAGCCTCAAGTAGCCCCACAGGCGCCCTCTGCTCTTCTGAGGCCTCCCCAGATCCCCCCCCCCCCCCACTGAGGAGGTACCCAGGAAGAGACTGCGCAAGAGAAGGCACTTTGACCCCCACAGGAGTCTTTGACATCTGACACTGACATGGATGAGTCAGAAGGGTCCCCTTGATCCCCCTCTGAGGATATCTCCTTTACGGAGATGATATAGATCCTTAATCAGAGGGGCAGTTGGCAGTCCAAAAGCCCTACTGAAGATGAGTCAGTGCTCTTGAAGGCTTTCGGGTCTCAACCTTCCACTTCTTGGGTGTCTCCGCCTTACGATGAGCTCATGGAGCTGATATCTCGTAAGGCGTGGGAGTCTCCGGAGGCCATGGACCCTGTCCCTCGGAAGCCAAATAAGTTCATTTCTGCCCCAGTGGACAAAGCCTTTTTAACTAAGGGAGTGCCTGTTGATGCCATGGTGGTGGCTGCAGCCACCAAAAAGGAAAAGTCAGAGACGTCCTCATCTATCCATCCTCCTAACAGAGATTCTAGGATCATGGATAGACATGGGAAACGCATGTTTACTTCAGCGACCTTTTCCCTTCAATCACTGAACTATTTAACCCATCTTACAAGACTACAAAGAGATCTGAAAGAGCTAGGAGATACTCTCCAGGGTACGGTAGCTGCAGGGGTTGCCGACAAAGTTAACACACAGCTCGCTACCCTAAACTCGATTGTGAACTCGTCCATGCACCTCATATCTTAGGCAGCTGATGGTTTGAGTAGAGCTGCTAGTTCAGGCATTGCTCTGCATAGACAAGCCTGGATGCGTCTGTTCCTTTGCGGAGCCTTTCAAGTCTTCCTTTATGAATGCCCCATTTGATGGCTCATCCCTGTTTGGGCCCAAGGTAAAGGAAACTCTTACCAGGTGTGAGCAGGAATTCAAGACTCTATCTGCCATTGGAGTCCGTTTTTCTACCCCTACTCTGCCCTATCCCAAGGGTCCTAAGGGCGGAAAAATGTGGTTCTGAAAAGCACAGGGAGTCTTTCAGGACACACGTGGAGAAACCCCCTCTAGAGGCAGAAGAGGGGGTTATAATGGAAGACGCCGCCACGCTGCAAGGGGGGTCCACAACAGCAGGGTGACAGAGGCCAGTTCTCTAGTCAGCCCTACCAGCGCTCCTGAAAGGAGACCCGGCTGTCCGGCTCTGGAGGCAGTCGGGGGTCACTTATCTTTGTACCCAGAAGCCTGGCTAAGCATAACGTCCGATACCTGGGTATAAAGCGTCATTTCCCGAGGGTATTTCATACCGTTCTCTTCTCCTCCCACTCCTGTAAACAGAATCCCAAATGTTCCACCCAGTCTTGGGGAACAAGCGCAAGTTGCTAGAAGAGAGTCATCCAGCCAGTCCCAGCAGACCAAGTTGGATTCGGAACTTGCTCAAGATTCTTTTTAGTTCCAAAGGAAACAGGGGACTGGAGACCTATCTTGGACCTCAGCAGACTCAACCAATTTGTAAAAAAAGAGAAGTTCCGAATGGTCACGCTTCAGGCCATTCTTCCCTTTCTAGGAAAAGGTGATTGGATGTGCTCCATCGATCTGAAGGACGCGTACTACCACATAAAGATGGACAGACGCTCCAGAGATCACCTGCATTTTCGGCTGGGAGCCAGTCACTACCAGGTTCGAGCCCTGACTTTGGTCTCACTACAGCCCCCAGAGTGTTCACCAAATGCATGGCGGTGGTCAAGGCTCACCTGAGGCGTCTAGGATTCCAGGTGTTTCCATATTTAGATGATTGGCTCCTCACCGCTACCACCAAGCATCAATTGATTCAGGCAACACAATCTACTCTGACACTTTGCCATCACTTAGGTATTGCATTCAACTTCGGAAAGTCTGCCTTGTCGCCATCGCAGTATACCGCCTTTATAGGAGCAGAGTTAGATACCTCAACCACCACTCTACGTCTTCCAGTCGAAAGGGTCTCACGTCTTCGCCAACACGCCAACTCATTTGCATCAAAGAACAGAGCTACAGCCGCAGGGGTTTTGAAGATACTAGGTTTGATGGCGGCAGCAATTCATTCTAGCCATTCCACTCGCAAGGATGCATATGCAAATTCTTCAATGGCTCCTGTTCGCTCAATGGTCTTACCAGAAGTTACCAATGAACCATATGATTCTCATCGCACATTTTTGCAAGAGAGACCCTTTGGTGGTGGTTGACATCTCTTCATGTCACAACAGGAAGACCCTTTGTGCTCCCCAGTAGCCACTGTGACCACGGACGCTTCCCTGATAGGGGGGGCATTTTCAGGGAAAGACTGCCCAAGGCACATGGACGGATCAAGAGTCACGTCTGCATGTCAATGTTCTGGAGTTGAGAGCAGTACTTCTGGCATTGCAGTACTCGCAGGACTCTCTTCCTCTAGGGACAATTGCAATTCAGACAGACAACATGTCAGTGGTCTGGTACTTGAACAAACAGGGCGGAACCAAGTCTTGCCCCCCCTTATCGAGAAGCCCGCAGGGTATGGCAATGGGCTGTGTCATCCCAGCGTTTTATGTTAGCAACGCACATCCTGGGGAAATCCAGCATGATAGCAGACAAGCTGAGCAGGGCAATCCTGTTGCCTCACGAGTGATCTCTCAACGAATATGTTGCGGACTTGATTTTCTGCAAATGGGGCCAGCCTTGCTGCGACCTTTTTGCCAGTCACATCAATACCAAATGCAGAAGCTACTTTGCCCTAATACCACTTCCGGGACATCCCCGAGAGATGCACTCGTACACAATTGGCCTCCGGGTCTCCTATATGCATTACCACCTATTCCATTGATACCCAGGTTTTTACTGAAAGCAAAATCGCTGGGAAGGACTGTTATCCTCATAGCCCCCCATTGGCCTCCACAGATTTGGTTCTCTTTCCTTCACCATCATCTGCTGGAGGATCCATGGATCCTGGACCCAGTTCCAGACCTGACACACCCGTCAGAGGACCTCCATCCTTCATTGCAGTCTCTAAAGCTGACTGCTTGGCTGATCCACTTCCCCAAATAACCAGGCTTCCTTCACTCTCAGATGACGCAAGACAAATTCTGTTGTCTTCTCATAAGCCATCCACCAGAAAACTATATCGCAGTAAGTGGAAAAGGCTCTCCGTTTGGGCCAGTATACAAAAAATTGACCCTTTCCGAGCTCCTCTGTCATCCATTTTAGAGTTTTTGACAATGATTTTTAAGGAAGGCGCAGCAGCTGCCACAGTTCGGGTTCAGTTAGCCGCCATATCAGATTTCCTCCTTGGATTTGATGGGTTAAATGTTATGGCCCATAAGTTATCTAAGGTTTTTCTTAAAGGTGTTTTTCCCATGAGACCTCCTTTCTCCCTAGAATTTGAATTTTATGCTGTCTCAAATAATTTTTCCCCCCTTCGAACCAGCATCATCTTGTGATCTCAAATTTTTGTCCTTTAAAGTTATTTTTCTAGTGGCCATTACTTCTGACCGCAGTGTGTCAGAACTTCAAGCATTATCTATCAGACCTCCTTACATGATTTTCCATGCTGATAGAGTATCTCTCAGAACAAGCCCCTCCTTTTTGCCTAAAGTCTGTTCCGAGTCCAATATTAATTAGGTCATTGAGTTGCCAGTTTTTTTTCCCAACCATTCCAACAAATTGGAATACATGCCGCACAAACTTGACATACATAGCTCAGATTTTATCTTGATAGAACTAAAGATGTGAGAAAATCAGATCAACTCTTCGTAACCTTTTCAGAGGCCAGAAAAGGTAGTCCAGTGGCTATAACAATCCTTTCAAAATGGTTATCGGATTGTATCTCATTTGTTCATGCAAATGCTAACATACCTTTGCCACACAAAGCAAAGGCTCATTCAACCAGAGCTGTTTCTACATCTTCTGCTTTTCAAGCTAAATTGCCCCTTGACAACATTTGTGCTGCAGCCTCTTGGTCTAAGCCTCATACCTTTATCACTCATTACAAAGTAGATAAGGCTTCCAGCGAAGGGTCTTCTTTTGGTTCCACGGTCAAGGATTGCGGGTGCTAGGGACGCTACCCATCAGTGAGAATAAACGGCGAGATTTAACAACTTCACGTAAAGACGTTATGTACTCACCATAAAGTTCCATGTGAGTTGTTTATCTCGCCTTTATTCTCACGTCCCTCCCTCCATCCCCCTCCTGGCTGACAGTTGACCTAGAGGCTAGTATCATCCTGGTTGTTCAATACTTCTTTTTCCTTCTTGGGGAGTGCTCTCCTTACAGGGGTATATATACACGCAGCAAACAAGAGCTGAGGTAATTCCAGCAGTGCGTCATGGGATAAGGGGCTTGGTCTCGAGCTACTGGCAAACCTTGAGCTTTGCTATAGGCCATGTCGGAGCCGAGGATCGGCTCCGGACACATCCATGAGAATAAAGGTGAGATAAACAACTCGCATGGAACGTTATGGTGAGTGCATAACTTCATTTTTTCTATCTTACACCAGGCTAGGCCTGTTTAACTTAGAGGACCTAGCCCTCATGGAATTCGTCTGCAGGGCTAGGCACGTTTTAGTTAGAGGACCTAGTCCTCAGTCATTTTCTTCCCTCATTCTTTTCCTCTGATTGCTTTTGAGTTGCAATGTCTAAGGATAGCAAGGAGCACAAACCCTCTGGGTTTAAAAAAATGTATGAAGTGCTCCCAGAAAATGTGTCTGACCAATGGCCACAGTAGCTGTGTCTACTGTTTGGGAGCCATCCATTTGCAAGAATCATGTTTGTTCTGTCATGCTTTCTTTCCTAGGGTGTTGCAGAAGAGAAAGAACAAACTGATACTCAGGGGTCTTTTGAAGCCAACCTTCGAGGAAGCTTTGTCTGGATGTTCTTCATTCCACATTGCTGCAGTCCTAACTATTGGGTAGTCCGCTGTCCAGTCGACCCGAATACCAAAGTATATGGCTGACGTCGGTCAAGGCGCATTAGACTGACGTCAGTACGTCAGGGTACCAATGCGCATGACCGACGTCATATCCTCAGTCTTTTTTGCCGCATGGTCCGATGCAGAAGCAGTTTTGCGAGTGCAGGTTGGCATTCTGAAAGTTTCTGAAGTCAGAGTTTCAGACCGAATCAAAGTTGGCTAAGTACCCCGTTGGGGAATATTTTGGTTTTTTCTTGCCTCAGTATTTAACCGGATGTCAGAAAAAGTGAATAACTGTATTTCTTGTGGGAAACAGATACCTCATAGGGATTACCATACTTTGTGTATACCTTGTTTAGGGCCTGAGCACGACGTTGTTGGATGCCGCTCTTGTGCTAGATTTAACAAACGCACTATTAAGAGAAGGTTAGACTGTGCCAGGTTAGTTTTTGGGAAGCGTTGTAATTATAGAATGCCGTCGGATGCTCCGACGCCCGCTTCGGCCAAAAAGCGCAAGGACAAAGCAGCAAAGCCTAGAGTGGAGGAACCGACAGTCCCGGACGTCGGTTCTTTAGAAGGCTCAGTGGAGCCGGAGGTTTTGCCAGGAGTTTCTTTGGAGTCTCAGGGAGAGACTTTACTGTTACAGGATGTGTCCTCTCAGGAAGTAGGCCAGGCTGAAGGGGCTTCTCAGGTGGCTGTTCTTCCCTCTCTTCCTAAGGTGGTTAGGGCCTCCCTTCTGTTTCCAAGGCTTCTTTAAGAGGCAGGCCTAGTTTAGCTTCAGTGGGGGTTTCTCCGAGTGTTTCAGGGTCTTTGCCTAAGAAGCATATGCTAAAAATGGCAGAGGATTTGATTACTATGATTAGAGGTTCTATGCCCCCTCCTGATAAGAGGCCTAGGGTGGAACCTGAGTTTGAGAGTTTTGAGCAATGTTCGAGGCTTCTGAGTCTTGGCTGAAGACTTGCAGGAGTATCCTCCTTATTCTGATTCTGATGTGGATGATTCTACTCCTTCAGCTTCGCCTCCTGAGGATTTTTCATTTTCAGAGACTCTGCATTCCATGAGGGAGCATTTTAAATGGGAAGGTCAAGATTTCTCTGATTCCAGGAAGAGGCTTAGGGAATTCTTGTTTTACCCCAGCATAGGCCTTTAGCTATACCTCCTGTTCTGAATGTGGTAGAAGATGTTTTTGCAGAGGCTTCCCTGAATCCTGATTCTTTGCCTCCTGCCCCAGTTAAACCGGATAGGTACTATAGGGTGCCTGAGGCTCATAAGTATCTTTTAAGAGTCCTAGGGCAGACCCGGAAACTGTCTCTCAGGGGCCTAAAGGTGTGAAGGCTTCTGTTGTTAAAAATCCTGTTCCTCCTGATAGAGGCAAGGGCTTTGGATAGATGGGGAAAGAAAGTGTATACTTCTTCCACTTTAGCCATGAGGGCGTTGAATTGTCAGTTTCACATGTTAAAATATCAGAATTATCTCCTTTCACAATTGAAGTCTAAGGTGGATGCTCTGGCTGAAGGTATTGAGTGTAAAGAGTTGCAGGATTTAGTTCATGTGTCTGAACAGGTGGATAAGCATTCCTTGCAGTGTGGTTTTGATGCTGTGCAGGCCTCCTCGAGGGTGGCTGCCACTGGTTCTGTTCTTCGTAGGCACGCCTGGTTGAGAGATAAGAATTTAGCTGAGCATGTTAAGACAAGGATTTTGGATGCTCCTTTACAGTCTGATGTGTTGTTTGGTTCTCCTGTGGAAGCAGTTTTAAAGAAAATGGAGGACAAGACTAAGTCTATGCAAACTGTTAAGGATTTTTTGCAGGTGCAGCCTCCAAAGTTTAGTAGAAATTGGCCTACTAAGGGATGGACATATCCTGCTTATGATTCCCAGTCTAGGGGTAGGTCTAGACGTGGTAGGGGCAGAGCTCAAGGTTCCTTTAGGCCTAGAACAGGGAGTTCACCTGCTCAGACTTCTGCTGAGGGCAGGGGTCAGTCCTTTCGTAAACAGACCCAATGACCTGCCTTTTCAGCTGCCAGTACATTCTCGCCTGGCAGCACCTTTGGGAGGAAGGCTGTCTCTTTTCAAAGAAAATTGGGATTTAATTACCCAAGACAGATGGGTTCTGGATATCATTCACCACGGTTACAGGTTTTATTTCCATACCTTGCCTCCTTTCAAAGGCATGCCAGACATTCCTCCTCTACAAAGACAAGAGGCTCACAAGCAAATTTCTCTGTTGCTCCAAATAGGGGCCATTCAGCCAGTTCCTGTGCCAGAAAGGGGCCTAGGATTTTATTCTCGCCTGTTCCTAGTACCGAAGAAGTGGAACACGTGGAGACCAATTTTGGATTTATCTATCCTCAACACTTATCTGGACATTCCCAAGTTCAAAATGTTGACGTTACAACAGCTTTTACCTCTGCTGGGCAAAGATCACTGGATGGTAACTTTAGATCTCAAGGAAGCTTACCTTCATGTGCCTATCAGACTAAGTTGCAGGAAGTATCTGCGTTTTCGAGCTGGAAATTCTCATTATCAGTTCTCTGCATTGCCCTTTGGCTTATCTACTACGCCCAGAGTATTCACAAAGGTTCTGGCTCCAGTGATAGCTTACTTCAGACTAAAAGGAATTCAAATCTATCCTTACTTGGACGACTGCCTGATTCTGGCTCAAGAAAAGGAAGACCTTTTACAGCATTTGGAATATGTGATAGCAGTGCTAAGATGCCTAGGGTATTCTGTGAGCGAAATAAAGTCCAGTCTAGTACCCTCTCAAGACATGTGCTTTCTGGGTGTGAGACTGAATACAGCAGCCCAGATGGCCTTTTAACCCCGGACAAACAAAAGAATCTTTCCAGTTACTTCCATCACCTATCTCTTCAGTCCGGGCTGACTGCAAGGACAGTCCTTCAAGCCTTAGGGTTCATGGCATCTTGTATTCTGGTGCTTCCCAATGCCAAACTGCATATGCGGAAGCTGCAATGGTATCTCAAAAATGTATGGACACAGCACTGCCAGGATTTGGACACTGTCATTCAAATAATACCTTGCATTCAAAAGGAATTTTTGTGGTGGGCTCAGGAATGTCACCTAAACAAGGGGCTCTCTGTGACCCGGCCAGAGGCGAGTCAGATTCTAACGACAGATGCCTCAGACATTGCTTGGGGAGCTCATCTAAATGGAAAGTGGATACAAGACAAGTGGCCTGCCAGACTACAGCATCTACATATCAACATGAAAGAGATGTTAGCAGTCCAGTTTGCATTAATGGCTTTCAAGAAGTTACTTCTTCCAGGGCAGGTGTTGATTCTAACAGACAACACAACTGTCATGTGGTACATCAACAAACAAGGGGAACACATTCTTACCCGTTGTGCAGGCAAGCAATGATTTTATGGGAGACTGCGCTCAGCTTGCAACTAACTCTTCAGGCAAGGTTTCTGCCAGGAGCACAGAACTCCTTAGCAGATGTGTTAAGCAGACAAATCATGGATCCCCACGAGTGGAAACTGGATCTTCATGTATTTCAAAAATTGACAGTGTCATGGGGAACTCCAGACATAGATCTGTTCGCTTCTCCACTAAACCATCAGCTGCCAAAGTTTTGCACAAAGAGGTTTCATCACACAGCTTGGAAAGTGGATGCTCTTTCTTTCAGTTGGAAAAATCTTCATGTGTATGCCTTTCCACCTCTGCCTCTTCTCCCAAAGGTGCTCTAAAGGTCAGACAAGACAAGCCAAGGATGATTTTAATAGCTCCAGATTGGCCTCGGCAACACTGGTACCCATTACTGAGGAGTCTGGTAAGGAAGCCTCCATGGCCTTTACCTTTGATTCCACACCTGTTGTCTCAGAGGGACGGTCACCTGCTCAATGTCAAGCTCCACTCTCTTCATCTAACAGCCTGGCATATTCTGTTTTGAAACACAGCAGGTCTCAACTTCCTCAACAAGTTTTAAATGTGATTATGGAAGCCAGAAGACCTAGTACAAGGAAGGTGTACGAGAAAAATTGAAGAGATTTTTATTTTGGAGTGCAGCAAACAATTTGGAGATTTCTGAGCCTAATTTGAGTGTGGCTCTTCAATATCTTACTGAGTTATTGGACAAAGGTTTGTCTTTCTCTTCCATTAAGATTCATGCTGCAGCAATTTCAGCTCACTATGATTGTGATCCACCATTGTTTTCGCATCCTTTGTTCAAGCAATTTCTTAGAGGGCAAAGAATATAAGACCCCCACGTAGAGCTCCTACTCCTGCTTGGGATCTCAATTTTGTGTTGGAGAAACTTACTCTACAACCTTTTGAGCCTGCGGCTACTGCTGACTTGAAATACTTGTCATGGAAGACTGCTTTTTGTTGGCCATTACTTCTGCAAGAAGGGTTTCTGAGTTGCAGGCCCTTATGGCGGTTGAGCCTTTTTTGATTTTTCATAAGGATAGGGTATCATTACGTACTAATCCTTCCTTTATGCCTAAGGTGGTTTCTAGTGTGGCTTTAAACCAAACTATTCATTTGCCTACTTTTTATGCAGATCCCCAAAATAAAGGGGAAAAGATTTTGCACACTTTAGATGTACACAGGCAATTGCGTTATTATTTAAGCAGGACTAAGGATTTTAGGCAGTCTCAGCAGTTGTTTGTTTCTTTTGCTTTGAGTTCAGGGCAAGCCTGTGTCAAAACAAACTATTTCTAGGTGGATTGGGTTTTGCATTGCATTTTGTTATTCCCATCATGGCAAGGAGATTCCAGCTGGGATTAGGCCTCATTCCACTAGGGCTACTGCCACTTCAACAGCATTTCTAAGGGGTGGCAACTAAGGATATTTTGGAGGCAGCTACTTGGAGTTCAGTGCATACTTTCTCTAAGCATTATCACCTTCCTCTCTACTCTAAGTCTAGGGCTGGTTTTGCCACAGCTATTTTGCAAGGCATGTTGTCAGCTCCTGCTTCCTTATGATTTGCCAGCCTCCCTTACCTCTGCTTTGGGATTCTACCCAATAGTTAGGACTGCAGCAATGTGGAATGAAGAACATAGTACAGTTTTGTACCTACCATAAATGTAGATGTTCGAGGATCCACATTGCTGCAGTCCAATTTACCCTCCCTCCTTCCCCTCTGTGTTTAGGGGTGGTTGTGTAGGTGAGGTTATATTCTGGTACTTTTGTATATATTGTACATATTTTTGGTGCAGGTATGTTTGGAGTTTTTGGTATTGGCCTTGTCTTTTTAGGGTCTTCTGACATCTGGGGCAAGAAAAGACTGAGGATATGACGTCGGTCATGCGCATTGGTACCCTGACGTACTGACGTCAGTCTAATGCGCCTTGACCGACGTCAGCCATATACTTTGGTATTCGGGCCGACTGGACAGCGGACTACCCAATAGTTAGGACTGCAGCAATGTGGATCCTCGAACATCTACATTTATGGTAGGTACAAAACTGTACTTTCTTCGGCTTCTTCATCTAAGTCTTCGAAGTCAAGATCTGACTCAAAATCTAAAGGTTCAAAAAGACCTTCTCCGGAACCGGCTAGTGTTTCGGAGCCGCCTGCCAAATTAATAAAACCTGCCTCCTCCACTCCTCAGTCTTCAGAGCCGAAGGAGAGCACTGTGGTTTCGGAGTCGATCACAGCTGTTTCAGTGCTGACCGCTGAATCCTTGCAAATAGTTGAATCTGCTTCTCGATGCCGGTCTGTAGAGTCCCTACCGGTCTCTTTTGTCAACTCTCCAGTGCCTGCTAGGTCAAGATCCCCAACCTTATTTTCCAGGTCTTCCAGGAGTCTTTCGGAAGAAGATGTGGAGAGGGTAGTACTGAGACTACTCAAGTCATCAGCCCTGCCTAAGTTTTTGTTGGCTCTGACCCATTTGGCTCCAGAGCCACTCAAACCAGTCTTGTCTCCGTCTGTGATTCCTCCTCCGAACCATGTCAGTTTTTCGGAGCTGGAGTGCTTGTTACCAACGGAGGACCCCTCGGTTCCGGCTCCCCTTGGTGTTGCTTGGAGCCAAGTTCGGCTCCGACACGTTTGGCTCCGTTCGTCGTGTCCAGGGACCGAAGCTCTTCTATCTGCACCGAGGGGGAGGTTTTGAATTGATCTTCATCTGTTTTGAGCCTTCCTCTCGGTGCGTCCACCAGGGTGAGCTTGGACCCTGCATCTGTCTCGGAGCCGATGGCTCTGGCTCTGGCACCGTCCTTTGTCTCTTTGGAACAGGAATGGTCTTTGGAGCCGGAGAGATCTGCTTTTGAGGTGATGAGTGTGCTGTCACAATCTACAGACCCTGCCAGTGGTGCAAGCACTCTTCCCCTCAGGACTCCCACTTAGGTCTCAGTCCTTATTCTCTCCGGAGATAGCAGAGATCCACACCCTCAGGAGCCACCGGCTGGTGGCCCCCACTCTTCCGGGGCATCCCCAGAAGGTCCTTTTGAGGAGCCCTCGTGGAAGGGAGTATGCAAGAGGAAGCATATTGGCTCCCAGGATGAGTCTCTGACATCAGACACTGATCTCGATGAGTCGGAGGGGTCCCCTAAGTCGTCCTCTGATGTCTCCTTTGTGGACATTCTAGAGATCCTTAAACAGAGGTGCGACTGGCCAACTGTCAACCCTTCTGATGAGGTGTCAGTGTACCTGAAGGCTTTCGGGTCTCAACCCTCTGCCTCTTGGGTGTCTCCACCTTTCAACAAGCTAATGGATCTTGTTATTCAGGTGTGGGATACTCCCGATGCCGTGGAGCAAGTACCTAGAAGACCAGGTAAGTTCCTGTCTGCTCCTCCCGGAAAATAATTCTTATCTAAGGGCGTTCACGTAGATGCTATGGTGGTGGCGGCAGCCACGAAGAAGGAGTTGGCGGAGACTTCTTCCTCTGTACATCTGCCAAACAAGGAGTCTCAACAGATGGACAGATTTGGGAAGGGCATATTTAATTTAGCGGCCTTTACACTTCGATCCCTGAACTATCTTACACATTTCATGAGGTTGTAGAGGGATCTCCTCAAGGAGTTAGGAGATTCCATACAGGATGCTTGTCCTGAGGGAGTCCCGGATAGGATCTCTGCTCAGTTGTCCACCCTAAATTCCGTAGTTAAATCCTCCATGTGGCTCATATCTCATGTGGCTGATGGAGCGAGCAGAGCAGCGGGTTCAGGAGTTGCCCTTGGGCGCCACTCCTGGGTGCGCTTGTGTAATTTTGCGGAGCCATTTAAGTCCACCTTCACCAATGCCCCATTTGATGGTTCCTCCTTGTTTGGTTCCAAGGTGAAAGATACACTCGCTCGGTATGAACAGGAAGGAAAGACTCTCTCTGCTGTGGGAGTCTGTTTTACCGTCCCCTCTCGTCCATACCCCAAAGGTCAAAGGGGTGGTAAGATGTGGTTCAAAAAGTCCCAGAGGGCCTTTCCAGACATAGAGTGAATCCTCCTTCAGAGGCAGAGGAGGAGGAAATGGTAGACGTCGCCCTAGTGGCAGGGGCAGTCCGCAGTATCAGCAAGGCCGTGGTTCCTTTCGAGGGTGGCCTTATCAGCGCTCCTGATGTGGAGCCTGACTGCGTTTTTCTGGGGCCAGTCGGGGGTTGCATCTCTTTGTACCCAGAAGCCTGGCTAAATATAACCCAAGACAAGTGGGTACAAAGAGTTGTTACCAGAAGCTATATCATACCCTTTTCCCTTTCACCGTTTGTTTCCAAGAAGATCCCAGATGTTCCACCAGATTACAGGGATCGGGTAACTGTGGAGATCAACAAGTTGCTCTCAAAAAGAGTCATCCAGCCCATGCCAGCAGACCAGATAGGATCCGGAACTTACTCCAGGTTCTTTAGTCCCAAAATGAACCGGAGACTGGAGGCCGATATTGGACCTCAGCAGATTAAACAAATCTATGAAAAAGGACAAGTTTCGGATGGTAACACTACAGTCGATACTCCCGTTGTTAGGGAAAGACTATTGGATGTGCTCTCTAGATCTCCAAGATGCCTACTACCATATAAAATGGACAAGGCATCAAGGAGGTATCGGCGCTTCCGGCTGGGAGCTAGCCATTATCAGTTTCGTGCTCTGCCTTTGGTCTCACCACAGCCCCCCAGGGTGTTCACCAAATGCATATTAGTAGTGACAGCTCACCTCAGACGTCAGGGATTCCAGGTGTTTCCGTATTTGGACGACTGGCTCCTGACCGCCTCCACCAGGCATCTACTTCTCCAAAACAGGGACATCACCATTCAGCTTTGTGCTCAACTAGGGATTTCCATAAATTGGGAAAAATATGCATTACTGCCCTCGCAATCTGTGATTTTTATAGGCGCAGAAGTAGGCACAGTGAATGTGGCAGTTTGTCTTCCCGCCGAAAGAGCACAAAACCTCATCTCACAAGTTCAGTGACTTCTCCCACTTCGGAAGGTCAAAGCAAAGTGTATTCTTCAACTTCTTGGAACGATGGCCTCCACCATTCTGGTAATATCTCTAGCCAAGTTGCATATGAGAATCCTTCAATGGCTCCTGTTCTCCCAGTGGTCGTTCCAATATCTACCGCTGAATCACTCTATTCTGCTGACAGAATCATGCCAAAAGGACCTTTGTTGTGCCAAAAGAACCTTTGTTGGTGTATAGCCCCCAACAATTTGGTCACGGGAGCTCCCTTTGTGCCTGCCCAACCCGTTGCCACTGTGACCATGGATGCCTCCCAGGTCAGGTGGGGTGGGCATTATCTGGGCAGGATGGTCCACAGCACATGGCAAAAACATGAGGCTCATCTGCATATTAACGTTCTGGAGATGAGAGCGGTGCTTCTGGCGTTGCAAGCACTTCAAGACCTTCTTCCTCCAGGGACGATTGCGATACAATTGGACAACATGTCAGTTGTGTGGTATATCAACAAACAGGGCGGTACCAGATTTTACCCACTCTGTCGAGAGGCCTTGCGAGTTTGGGAATGGGCGATTTCTTCCCAGTGCTTTCTGGTGGCAACGCACATTCTGGGGACAACCAACGTGATAGCCGACAAGCTGAGCCAGGCATTCCTACTGCCCCACAAGTGGTCTCTGAAATGGGAAATAGTGGAACAGATATTCCTAAAATGGGGACAATCTTGCTGCGACCTTTTTGCCAGTCCAGTCAGTGCCAAGTGCATCAGTTATTTTTCCCCAATTCCCCCTCCGGGGGAAGCACCCAGAGACGCTCTGGTACACAATTGGCCCACGGGACTTCTCTGTGCCTTCCCTCCATTCCCTCTTATCTCCAAAGTGATGCAGAAAGCCAACCGACTGGGAAGCAAGTTGATCCTCATTGCTCCTTACTGGCCTCGTCAGGTGTGGTTTCCCTTCCTTGAGCCTCTTCTGGACGATCCTTGGATCCCGGACCCATTTTCAGATCTATTGACCCACGTGGGTTCGCTACACCCCTCTCTGCACACCCTCAAATTGACAGCTTGGCTGATCCAGTTCCATCTCTAGTCAGGCTTCATGATGTTTCATCATCAGTGTCCCATATTCTTTTATCCTCACACAAACCATCAACCAGAAGGCTGTATGACAGTAAGTGGAAAAGGTTTTCTATTTGGCACAGAAAATGAAAGTGGATCCTTACACCGCTCCCGTTCCCGTAATTCTGGAATTCCTTTCGGAGCATTTTCAGCAGAGATCTGCTGCAGCCACCATCAAAGTGCAATTGGCAGCTATTTTACATTTTTATTTGGGATCTCCAAATGTTAACCTTATGTCGCATAAGTTATATAAAACCTTCTTGAGAGGAGCCACCCTGCTGAGACCACTTTACAGGAACCTGTGGCTTCTTGGGACTTAAATTTTGTGTTGTCCAAACTAACATCCCCTCCTTTTGAACCGTCTCTTTCAGCTTCCTTAAAGTACTTGTCTTTGAAGACTGTGTTTTGGTTGCTATTACATCAGCCAGACATGTTTCTGAGCTACATGTCTTGTCTATTAAACCACCTTATTTAGTTTTTCATAAAGACAGGGTTTCTTTACGTACCAATCCTTCGTTTGTTCCCAGAGTTTGTTCTTCTGCCACATTGAACCAGTCCATTGAACTCCCAGTCTTCTTTCCCAATCATAGCAATGCAGCGGAATACCGTTTTCACCAGTTGGATGTTCATAGACAGCTGCGTTTCTATTTGCAATGGACCAAAGAATTTCAGAAGTCAGACCAGTTGTTTGTTTCCTTTTCTGATTCCAGATTGGGTTTGTCAGTTTCTAAGGTGACATTGTCTAACTGGATTTCAAGTTGCATAGCTTTCATCTACAGCTCGGAGGGCAGACCCTTACCCCACAGGATCAGGGCTCACTCTACCAGGTCTCTGTCTACCTCTGCAGCCTTCCAAGCCAGGGTACCAATTGATCATATCTGTGCAGCAGCTACGTGGGCTACCCCTCACACCTTTATTACTCATAAGTTGGATTTGGCTTCTAGGGGTAGAGCATCCTTTGGCTCCGGTGCTCAGGAGTATCTTCCAATGAGCCATCCAAGAATAAGGCGCTAGGAACGCTATCCCATATGTAAAAATGAAGGTGAGATTGGACTACCTAACATGAAGTTATGTACTCACCTTAACATTCCATGCTGGTAGTCCATCTCACCCTTCATTTTTACCAACCCTCCCTCCTGCCCCCATCCTGGAAGATCTGGAAGTAATATAAATTTCTTGGTTGGCGACTCTTTAGTATTGGTTTGTTGGTTAAGGGTTTCTTTCTATCTCTTTCTATCACTAGTGAGCAGCAAACAAGATCTGGGGATTGCACTGGTGCACCATGGGATACCTGCTTAGCCACGAGCCAACCAGAAGTCTTCGAGCTTGAAAATCGGCCGAGTCGGAGCCGACGATCGGCTCTGAACCCAAATGTAAAAATGAAGGGTGAGATGGACTACCAACATGGAACGTTATGGTGAGTACATAACTTCTTTTTCCCCCCTTTTGAGCCAGTTGCAACTGCAGAGTTAAAATTCCTGTCTTGGAAAATGGCTTTCCTTTTAGCAATCACTTCAGCAAGAAGGGTATCTGAATTACAGGCCCTTATGGTAGTGGAGCCTTTCATCATTTTTCATACGGACAGGGTGTCCCTCAGGACCAAATCCCTCTTTCATGCCCAAGGTGGTTTCCAGTGTGGTTTTTAATCAGTCTATTTATTTGCCAACCTTTTCTAATCCACAGAACAAAGGGGAAATGGATACTGCACTCTTTAGATGTGCACAGACAACTTAGATTTTACTTGGACAAGACTAAACCTCAAAGGAAGTCTGAACAACTGCTGGTGGCATTTGCTGCAGGGGCAGAGAGGGGAAGGCTATTTCAAAGCAAACCATTTCTAAATGGATAGGCCATTGCATTCATTTCTGCTGTAAGCATCATGGAAAACGTATCCCACAGGGGATTAGACCCCATTCAACCAGGGCTGCATCCACCTCTACAGCCTTTCTCAGAGGTGTCCCTACCAGAGACATCCTAAAAGCTGCTACCTGGAGTTCTGTACATACTTTCACCAAGCATTACCATTTGCCAATTTTCTCTAAATCCAGAGCTAGCTTTGCCACTGCAGTCTTGCAGGGCCTTATAGCTGGTCCTAATGCTATCAAAATTCCTCCTCCCATCCTTAGCTTTGGGAATCTACCCAGATGTGATGACTGCAACAGTAAAACACGAAGAACATAGTACAGTTGTGTACACTTACCATAAATGTAGATGTTCGAGTGTATTCACTGTTGCAGTCCTGGTTACCCTCCCTCCAGCCCCCTGACTTCCTTTGGCTATACCTCTATTCCTTTACTGTACTTAAAAGGTTTTTGGTGTATTTGCTTTTTTGTTGGCAATATAACCTTTGTGTGTGTGTGTGTGTGTGTGTGTGTGTGTGTGTGTGTGTGTGTATATATATATATATATATATATATATATATATATATATATATTTAATTGCTTCCCATTAAGGGGGGCACCTTACATCTGGGGCAAGAAAAACTGATGTAATGGCGTCGGCTGCATGCTTTATACCCCTGACTACCTGACGTCACAGAAGATGAGACCGCAATCGACGCAGGACCCAAGACTTTGATAATCAGGCCGACTGAGGGGTACTGTGAGCAGATAACCCAAATGTGATGACTGCAACAGTGAATACACTCTAACATCTACATTTATGGTAAGTGTACACAACTGTACTTACTTCGTGTTTCACTGTTGCAGTCATCACATTTCAGTTATCTGCCTGCAGGTAGCCCTCAGCCGGCCTGAATACCAGAGTCTTGGATTCCTGCGTCGGATGCTGTCTCTTCTTCCATGACGTCAGGTCATCAGGGGTATAAAACATGCAGCTGACGCCATCACATCAGTCTTTCTTGCCATGCGGTGCTGGAAGCAGAAGCAGTTTGCAAGTGCCGGTCGGCCGACTCCTGAAATTTTCGTTTGAGTTTCAGAACTGAAGTATTCAAAAAAGCTAAGTACCCCGTTGGGGATCCTTTTTCTTGCTCTAACCGATGTCATTAAAAGTTAACAATTGTCTTACCTGTGGAAAGCAAATACCTCACAAAGATTTTCATTCGTACTGCATTCCTTGCTTAGGCCCAGACCACGACGTCCCTCACTGTCTGTTTTGTGTCTTGTTCAACCCCCAAACTATTCGTTGTCAAGCTATCTTTGAGCAAATTGTTTTGGTTCTGGGTATCCGTACTCCGAAATGGCTTCATTAAGCCATCCGACTACCAGTCTTTCGAAAAAAGTAAGGATAAAGACCGAGACAGACCGCATAGGTTCAAAACTGCCAATGACGCTTCCGTTAAGCTAGTCGCCAGTCCGCCGGTACTCAGTGAGGTGCTATCACAGCCCCTGATACCCGCTACTTCAGATTCGCAGGCCCCTGCTGAGACCCATTCAGAGTCCGGTATGCCACGAGATGCTTGTTTGACTATGTAACCTGTGGATGTCTCTACCTTGGATGGGTCCGGAGCCGCTGTGCAGGCAAAAGCATCTGAGGGTGGATTCAGGCATACAGACTTGCATTTTAAACAGACGCCATTTTCTTCATCCAGGCCTAAAACTCTCACCACGACTAGAAAACCGACGTCCAAACTGCATGCTCAGGCCCATATGCCTAAAAAACAAATGCTTAGAATGGCTGAAGACCTTATTACCTTAATTGGGGGAAGCCAGCCTTCCCACTCTGAGACCTAGAACTGATTTTCCTTCTGATTCTTCTGTTCAGGAATCTGATATTTCTGTTTCTTCTGATTACCAGGATTTGCCCTTATCTACCTATGAGGATTCTGACGCAGAGGATTCCATTCCCTCTGCTTCCCCTCCAGAAGATTTTTCTTTTGGTGAAACCTTGCACACACTTAGCATTTCCGCTGGGAAAACCAGGATTACTCTTACTCCAAAAAGAGGCTTAGGGAATTCTTACTCCTTCCTCAACACAGGCCTTTAGCTGTCCCTCCTGTTCTGGACATTGTAGGTGATGCTTTTTTGGAATCTAGCCTTTCCCCAGACACTTTACCACCAGCTCCCAGAAAACCTGACTGGTATTAAGAGTACTTTACTCTCACAAGTTCCTCTTCAGGAATCCTACTGCGGATCTAGAGACCATTTCCCAAGGGCCAAAAGGCATTAAGGCTACTGCTGCCAAAAATCCTACCCCTTCTGATAGAGACTCTAGAGCCTTGGACAGATGGGGTAAGAAGGTATATACTTCTGTTACTTTTGCCATTAGGGCTTTAAATTACCAGTTTCATATGTTAAGTAACAGCAGCATATTATGGGACTACTTAAACAGAAAATGATGTTGATTCCGGACTGTGCTGAACACAAAGAATTACAGGATTTAATGTATTCTGCAGAACAAGTTGGTAAACATACTTTGCAATGTGGTTTTGACTCTTTAGAAGCATATTGCAGGGCTGCTGTCACTGGGTCTGTACTTAGAAGGCATGCTTAAGGAGCAAAACTTGTCAACTCATGTTATAGGTAAATTACTGGATGCTCCCTTAAACCAAGACCGCCTGTTTGGCAACAAAGCAGAAGTCGTCCTCAAAAAGATGGAGGAAAAAGCTAAATCTATGCAAACTGTTAAAGATTTCCTACAAGTATAGCCTCCCAGATATAGTAGGCATTGGCCTTCAAAGAATTGGTCCTTCCCAGTCTCTTCCAGGCCTTCTCTGTCCAAACCCAGGAACAGCAGACCACCTAGGTTACAGTCTCAGGCTACACACAGGCCTAAGCAGTAGGGGGCTCCCACTTCCAAAGCAGGGAGTAGTAAGCCACCCCCCTACGGCAAAATGGCACAATGACTTAACCTTAACCCTTCCAAGCCCTGCTCAACTGCTTGCCCCCGTAGGAGGAAAACTCACCCTGCATGCAAAAAACTGGGAACTCATTACCCAGGACAAATAGGTTTTGAATATAGTTTCCTAAGGATACAGATTCTACTTCCACACCCTACCAACCCCAAACGGTTGGCCAGACCTATCCCCAAATCAGTGGGCGGAGGCCCAACAGCAGGTTCACTCTCTTCTAAGTATCAGGGCTATTCAACCTGTCCCAGCAGAACAAAGGGGACAAGGTTTTTATTCAAGACTTTTCCTGGTACCCAGAAAAGACAGCTCCTGGCGTCCTATCCTGGACTTCTCTTTTCCAAACACCTTTCTGGTAATCCTAAAATTTAAAATGCTAACACTTCAACAGCTGCTTCCTATGCTAAGCAACGATGGCTGGTTGGCAACCTTAGACTTGAAGGAAGCTTACCTGCACATTCCAATAAACGAATCTTGCAGGAAATGCCTACGCTTCAGGGCAGGCTCCATGCACTATCAGTTCTCTGGACTTCCCTTTGGCTTATCTACTGCGCCCAGGGTATTCACAACATGTCTAGCTCCAGCCATTGCATTTTGCAGGCAGAGAAATATCCACATATATACCCATACTTGAAAGATTGTCTGATTCAGGCAGAAAGCCAGGACTTGCTATTAAAACACCTGGCATTCGTAAAGAAACTTCTAACCTCACTGGGGTACACCATAAATGAAAAGAAATCTCACCTAGTACCCAGCCAACAGATTGTATTCCTGGGAGCAAGCTTGAACACAACTTCCCAGATGGCTTTCCTTACTCCAGAGAAACAAGTTTATTTGACAACCTACTTCAAACTACTGGCCACAAAGACCCAGCTATCTGCAAGGAAAATTCTGCAAGCCCTGGGGTTCGTGGCCTCTTGCATTCTACTAATCCCATATGCAAGACTGCATATGAGGAAACTACAATGGTATCAACATTCTCAGGACCTGGAGTCAATGATTCCTATAATTCCTTGTATAAAGACAGAGTTCCTTTGGTGGGTAGATGCCTGCAACCACAACAAGGGGTTCCCTTTCACTCTACCCCCTACCACCCAAACCCTAACAGACGCATCAGACTATGCATGGGGGACTCACTTGGCAGAGCAGTGCATTCAGGGCAAATGGAACCCGAGACAGATGCACCTGCATATCAACCAAAAAGAAATGTTAGCTGTACAGAATTCCCTGACATCCTTCAAAGACCACATTCTTCCAGGACAATTATTGGTAAAGACAGACAACACCACAGTTATGTGGTACAAGCAGGGGGAACCCACTCATACCCTCTCTGCAGACTAGCCATGGCTCTGTGGAACTACCAAGTGCACATACAAGCTCAATTCCTGCCAGGCAAGCTAAACTCACTGGCAGATGACCTAAGCAGAAATCTCATGGACCCACACAAATGGAAAATGGAACCAAAAATATTCAACCTCTTGAACAAATGGGGGACTCCAGAGATAGACCTGTTTACATCCCCTCAGAACTACCAATTGGACAAATTCTGCACAAGGTCTTCCCACAGTCAAGTTTGGAAAGTGGATGCCTTGTCCTTTACTTGGGAAAGCCTCTTGGTTTATACCTTTCCCCCTCTGCCTCTCCTCTCGAAGGTTCTGCAAAAGATCCAACAGGACAAGCAAAGGACAATACTGATTGCACCAGACTGGCTACACTAGCACTGGTGTACCCCCACTTGTGCAGTGTGACACTGCTGGAACCATGGCACCTGTCTCAGACCCCCTTCCCTGCTGTTCCAGCAGGCGGGCTAGATTCTGCACCCTCTGCTTTAAACCCTGAACCTTGCAACCTTGCTAATTCCTTGAGCTCTCCAATAGCATCCCCTCAGTAAGCAGGTGCTAGATGTCATTCTGGAGGCAAGGAGGTCTAGTACTAGAAAATCCTATGCTGAAAAGTGGAAAAGATATTGTTCCTGGAGCCAAACTCAGGGGATGGGCACAACGGTGCCCAGCTTACCTCATATTCTTCAGTACTTAACAGAAATGCTCCACAAGGACCTATCATTCTCGTCAATTAAAATTCATGCCTCTGCCATTTCAGCACATTATAATACTGAGACACCCCTCTTCTCTCACCCCCTGCTAAAGCAATTCCTTAGAGGGGCCAAAAATTTAAGATTCCCCAGGAGAGCTCCTACTCCAGCCTGGGACCTTAACTTTGTATTGGAAAAGATCACTCTCCTCCATTTGAGCCAGCTGCAACTGCAGAGTTGAAATTCCTTTCTTGGAAAACAGCCTTAATTATAGCCATCACTTCAGCAAGAAGAGTGTCTGAATTACAGGTCCTCGTGGCAGTGGAACCCTTCATTATCTTCCATGCAGACAGGGTTTCCCTCAGGACCAATCCTTCCTTTATGCCCAAGGTGGTGTCTAGTGTGGCCCTAAATCAGTCCATTCATTTGCCTACTTTTTTCCCTAATCCACAAAACAAAGGAGAACAGATACTGCACTCTTTGCACGTGCACAGACAACTTATATTTTACTTGGACAGGGCTAAGCCTCTCAGAAAATCTGAACAGCTGCTAGTTGGCTTTGCTGCAGGGGCAAAGGGGAAGGCCATTTCAAAGCAAACCATTTCTAAATGGATACTCCATTGCATTCATTTCTGCTACAAGCACCATGGAAAACCTCCCCCACAGGGGATATGATCACATTTCACCAGGGCTGCATCTACCTCTACAGCCTTTCTCAGAGGAGTCCCTACCAGGGGCATCCTACAAGCTTGCTACCAGGAACTCCATACATACCTTCACCAAGCATTACCACATGCCTATTTTTTCTAAATCCAGAGCTGGTTTTGCCACTGCAGTCTTGCAAGGCTTATTAATAGCTGGCCCTAATGCTCTCTAACTTCCTCCTCCCTTCCTTAGCTTTGGGACTCAACCCAAATGTGATGACTGCAACAGTGAAACACGAAGAACATAGTACAGTTGTGTACACTTACCATAAATGTAGATGTTAGATTGTATTCACTGTTGCAGTCCTGGTTACCCTACCTCCAGCCCCCTGACTTCTCTTGGCTCTACCTTTCCTTCTTGTTTGGTGTATTTAACCTTTTTGGTGTATTTGCTTTTTGATGGAGGTGTACCATAACTTATAATTGCTTCCCTTTGAGGGGGCACCTGACATCTGGGGCAAGAAAAACTGATGTAATGGCGTCAGCTGCATGTTTTGTACCCCTGATGTCATGGAAGAAGAGACAGCATCTGATGCAGGAATCCAAGACTCTGGTATTCAGGCTGGCTGAAGACTACCTGCAGGCAGATAACCCAAATGTGATGACTGCAACAGTGAATACACTCGAACATCTACATTTATGGCAAGTGTACACAACTGCACTTTACAATCCCCATTGCACTTAAAAATAGCATGCAAAGAAAAACGTGCTCCACAAATACAGTACTATTTAGAAAAGAAAGCGTTTTCTTTACTTACAATTAACATTCTCCCCCTGTTCCCCTACTCAGAGCATTTTCCAAACATTAATGACATGAAGTAAGGGATAAACTTGAGTCCCCCACACATCAAACAAATTTTAAAAAAGTCCA